>NC_034603.1:87102461-87246107 GCF_900095145.1 Mus pahari | reverse complement strand
CTGGTCAGCCACAGAGAGCGTGGCAGACACAGCACAAACTGTCAACATTGGGAGTGTGTCTAGGGTTTCAATGACAGCTGCTGGCCACCAACCACAAGAGTAAAGGCTTGTCTGGTCGCCTTCTCGCTCAGGGAGGGGCACAGGGTTGGGAGGCAGCCACAAGGCAGGGAGGGGTCAAATTAGAAGGAACAAGAAAATCACAACACCTGATGACTGAACAGCCTCTGCCGGGAAACCAGTCTAAGGCTGCGTGCAGGGGAGGCTGGGCTGCAGTCAGCTCCCCCAAACACCGTTCTCCCTGCCGAGGCTACTGTGGAACACCAGCAAACGGCACCAGATGCACTGTGTCTGTCGCCCTGGGTTCTTAACCTCCGACCCTAGCTCTACTGGAGGGGTCATGGGCAAGAAGGGCAGGATCAGGAACCCAAGCAGCTCTCAGCATCGCTGCTGTGCTGCAGTGAGAACCTGCTGCGGACCCTGCACTTGACTCCTCGGTGACAGGGTGCGTCCGGGGTGCGTGCCTAGCAGGACGCCGCCTGGCATCCGACAGGAATCGCTGCGAGAAACCAAGCGGAGCTGGGGTCGGTCTCATCGGGTTGCCCTTCCTGGAGGCCCCGTCCCCCTTTCGCTGGAGTTGCTCGGCAGAAAAGAGGACGCCAGACGGGGAGGACGCAGCGGGGACACGCCCACCTACCGCGGCGGCGAAGCAGCTCCGCAGGGCCTCGAACTCGCGAACGCAGAGGTCCTTACTCAGGCGGCCTCCCGGGGCGGTGGACGCCTGCACGCACTTGCCATACGCCGAGGCCTGAGGGAAGACCGGACCGTACAGGGACCTGACCAGAGTCGCCGCCCATCCCGCTTCCGCTCCGCCCGCCCCTCACCTCAGCTCCACAGGCCGCCAGATGCTCCGGGAAGGCTCGCAGACGGCTCCGCACACGCCCCCACACCGCTCCGTTGACAGACATGAGCCGTGCTTTCAGGCCCTCGAGGGCGCCGCCATCTCGGGCCCTGCCTCTTCCGGAGTCGAATGCGTGAACATCCGGGCTCTCCGCCTATCCTGTTTTCTGGTTGGTCAGAGTCGCAGTCCCGTGCCTCTGTAATTGGTCTCCGTCCTTGTCCGTCTCTTCCTTGGACTTTGGACTGGCTGAGGCGCAGGTGGTTCCGCCTTTGTGCCCGCCCCTTGCGAGCGATTGGCCGGAGGGAGCGAGAGGAGCGCGACGATTGGAGGATCGAAGCCTGGCGGAAGCGGGGCAGGTCGGGAGGTTACCTGAACCATGGCAGCTGTGCCGCCGCTGCGGGACCGCTTGAGCTTCCTACACAGGGTGAGTGAAACTCGCCGGGTGTGATTAGCGGGGACACACTGTCCAGCAGCTGCTGAGAATGAGTGTGCCCGCCGTGATAGCAGAAGGTTAACCGCAAGGGCGGCGGGCGATCTCCAGCGGGGCCCATCGGCTCTTCCCAGGCTTCATTTCAGAAGATCCTGGAAGCTCGTACATCTCCAGGGGTCAGGGGGCATCTGGAAGGCCATAGCCACGGGGTGGCAAGGGCGGAGCCTGTTGCCGGCTGTTGACTGGAATAAATTGATTGCCTTGAGCTTTCTGATTGGATCTTGACGGCACTGAGTGGCCCCAGGGACCCTTCTTAGGCTTTTAAGAACCCCTGCTACAAGAGATCAGATCACTCCAGTCTGGGACAAGATCTCAAGTACTGAACTGTGCAGCTCCCTCCCTACAGATCCCCTTGAAGGCACTGTAGACAAATAGCACGGTGAGGGCATACTTGTCTTAAATATTCCTAAACCTCGCCCTCTCGTCCAGATACTGATGGATGAGATGGGGTGTTCCCAGATTTCAACCAAATATACACCGTAGGCTTGCCGTGACAGGAAAGGAAGGGAGGAAGCAAGCACAGCCACGCTGATTCACGACTCAATAAGATGGAAGTTTGCCATCTTCAAGGAACCTTGAAGCCCTCAAGCTGAGCGGTTTCCACTCCTTGGGTCTGTACCCAGGAGGGCTGGCGTCTCGCCCATCCAAACAAAGAAAGCCCTGAGATTCTTGCTGTTGCTGGCTGATAAGTAGGTAGATTTAAAATTTCCTCACTCTTATGAGTGTAGGAGGCAGGGACTGAGCCTTTGTCGATTTCCCTCTTCCCCGGGTCACTCCTCCATGCCAGACGTGGCCCTTAAGATGACTGCGCCCCCCCCCCCCACTCTCTCCTGGGCAGTTTTAGCCCCAGTCAGCATGAGGCTTGCTTCCATTCCCTTCAGTGGCTGGGACCTACCCTGTATAAGACGGCAGCTCACCATGGCCCTCATTCCCCTTCAGCTCCCCATTCTGTTGAAGGGGACCTCAGATGATGACATCCCATGTCCAGGCTACCTGTTTGAAGAGATTGCCAGTATCCTTCTGCACTGCTGCCGTTGGTGGGTTTAGTGTTTAGTACGGAGGAGACCCTGACATAGCAGGAGGGGTTATTGCACAAGGGTGGGGTCTTCTGCTATTCCAGGAGCACTGACTTCTTTTTCCTAGTATCCAGATGTGTTTGGCAGTAGGGTTTGGGGGAAACACTAAGAACTGCAATACCAATAGTGTAGAGACCAGGACACCCTAAAAGTTCCAGTGCTGGTTAAACCAAAGCCTGTGGGGATGGTCTTCATAGAGTGAGACCTGAGAAGGCCCAGGGTCACAGGAGGGCAAGTCTGTCTCAGCCAGTAGATCCTTCCTGGTATAGCCTGTGTCAACCTGCTTCCCTAACCCAAATGACTCTTAGAGATTTCCCACGAGTCACTAGGCAGTAGCCAGTGCCTGCTGGAGTACCTCCTGAACCGCCTGGACAGCAGCTCCGGGCACGTGAAGCTCAAGGTGAGTCTGCATGGCCAGCGGGCAGCAGAGGGTGAGGTCTCAGTTCCTGCAGCCAGGCCGTGGGGGAGGGGCGCTTAGCTGCCCCGCAGCAACTGCCAGCCGGGTGAATCTGTGACTCCTCCTCAGGTGCTGAAGATCTTGCTTTACCTGTGTGGTCATGGCTCTTCCTCCTTCCTCCTCATCCTCAGGAGAAACTCTGCTCTCATCCAAGAAGCCACAGGTATGGAAAGTCACAGGTGTGCCCAGGGAAAGAAAGCAGGGGGTGGGGGAGGGTTGGCACAACCCTTGGGTGCTACTCTTGGGGCCCTGACTGGTCTGAGCTTGTAAATGGAAAAGGTGTCAGTGCTGGAGCTGCCCACTAAGGATTCTCTGAGGAATGGCTCTTAGCCCTGAAAGGATGAGGCAGAGCTGGCATGTATAGAGGTGTGTGTGTGTGTGTGTGTGTGTGTGTGTGCACGTGTGTGTGTGCATGCGCGTCGCACGTGTGTGTGTGTGTGTGTGTGTGTGTGTGTGTGTGTGCTATACACCAGCATGTGCAAAGGCCCTGAGACAAGGAGAGCTTTGGGGTGACTTAATGTGGTGTGAGAAAACCTTATTTTCCATGAGGGAACCTTTTTTTAGCAGAGGAAGTTTTAGCTCAGGCTGAATCAGCCTGGGAATCAGGGGCAAAACAATCTGTAAAAGGTCCTGACAGAGACTCAGGTCAGCCAGCTAGGCCCTGAGGGTCCTGTTGCAGGTGGGTGGAAGAGCATGGACCCAAGGAAGCAGTTAGGTAGGCATAACTTCAGTGAGTATGGGAGGTGGGAGGTCTGTCTCCGGCAGACACGGTCGCGATCATAGAGGTAGATGGTGGATTTGCTACCTTGAGTGGTCAAGGGAGAGTATTAAATGCTATATTCCCAACCCCCTGAGGAGGGGGCTGGGGGATGTATCTTCTGGGAGGGTTGGCCTGCTCTGTGGGTAGCAAAGAGTGCCCAGGCTCAGCCTGTCCCGTCTGTCTTCTGCCCTGCAGCTTTCTCAGGGCCTCCAGATCCTCTTCACGGGAATAGCTTGTACCAGAAGGTGCGGGCGGCTGCCCAGGTGAGCCCCGAGCAGGGTCACCGCGTAGAGTCCAGGGTGACAGAATGTCTGTGAGGGGCTTGCTGTTTTCCTGCCGAATGGGACCCAGCTCGCTCCTCCCTGCCGAGCCACACCCCCTGTGCTTGGTAGGGCAGCTCAAGAGTGGAGCCAGTGGGGATGGGCAGGGCAGCGGGCTCAGTGGGCAGCGGGCTCGGTGGGCAGCAGGCTCGGCGGGCAGGACTCAGCATCCGCGTCTTCCTCTAGGACCTGGGTAGCACTCTGTTCGCAGACGCCGTGCCACAGCCTCCCTCACAGCCGCCCCAGACCCTGCCTCCCGCAGGTATGCCACTGGGGACCACTCCCCGCGGTGTCCTCGATGTCTCTGTGCATGTGGGCAGGGCTGGGGAAGGCCCACGCTGAGGCCAGTGTCTTTCAGGCATGGGTGCCCAGGCCAGACCTCTTAGTGCTCTGCAAGGCTTCGGCTACACGAAGGAGAGCAGCCGGACAGGTAAGAAACACAGCTCTTGGGTAGAGAGATGAGGGGATCAGGCTGGGTGGTGGTGCTGTACAGATTTAATCCCAGCACTCAGAAGGCAGAGGCAGACAGATCTATGAGTTTGAGGCCAGCCTGGTTCAGGATGACCAGGGCTGCACAGGTGGTAACAGTGTAGTGTGTGTGTGTGTGGGGGGGGGGGGGTCCTGTTCACCAGACACTTGACATTTGTTTGTTGAGGGTCTATACAACCGCACAGAACAGAGCAAGTTATCTCAGCTGTCCATGGGGCTGGATGCTAGGCTACATCCAGCTATGACTCGTAGCTGCTGCAGACGGGCTCTTCTGCAGCTCGGGGGCCTCTGCCTGGGGCTTTAACTTGGAAGTCCCTTCTTCGGGGACCTCATAGGCAAGGGTATGCCCCTGACCATCCTTGTCTGCACCCCTTGAGTGAAGGGACAAGGACATTTTCACTACCCAGGGCAACCCCCATGGAACTTCCCTTGCCAGAACTGCTTGCTCTAAGCTGAGTGTCCAGACCACAGTGCAGCTGCTCTGTTGTGCTTGTAGCGTGTGTTGTGTGTCTTTACCTCCATATCTCTGAGCAGACAGTTGCCCTGGCCCTATCCTGGGGAATGTGGGCGGAGGTAGGGGAGGAGGGCTGGGGTGTTGATGCCGCCTCCTCTGTTACAGGCTCCGCAGGTGAAACCTTCCTCTCCACCATCCAGAGGGCCGCAGAGGTAGTGGCTAACGCTGTGCGTCCTGGACCTGATAATCCTTGTAACAAGGGACCCTTGACATATGGTGATACCTACCAGCCTGCAGTGACACCTTCAGCTAGCCACACATATCCCAACCCTGGGAATCTACTCCCTGGGGCCATCCTGGGGGCCAGAGGTATGGAGGCAAGGGTTGCCACCCTTAGGGGTCCAGACGGTTCCTTCGGTTCCTTCGTGCCTAGGCATGAGCGTCACAAGGGCAGGAGGCAGGAAGCACTCCCCCATTTTGTTTGCTTGGAGTTTCTGGAGCTGTCTTGTAAGCTCTGGACACGACCCCTTATCTCCTAGCCCAGAGTCCCTAAGAAGATGGCGTGAGGTCTGTGGAAAGCCCTGGGCCTTAACTGCGTTCGGGTCTCTTTCAGCTGTGAGACACCAGCCCGGGCAGGCTGGAGGCGGCTGGGATGAGTTGGACAGCAGTCCTAGTTCCCAGAATTCCTCCTGCACCAGCAACCCGAGCAGGGCCTCGGACTCGGGCAGTCGGTCTGGCAGTGACAGCCACTCTGGCACCAGCCGGGAGCCAGGCGACCTGGCAGAAAGGTGTGTGGAATAGGTGGCCACCTCTCCCAGAGGGGCTGTCAACAGCTCAGGCGTGCTGCCCCACCCATCTACCTGAGACCTTGTGTCTGACTTGGCCCTGCTGTTATGCTTTTCCCAGGGCTGAGGCCATGCCGCCAAACGACTGCCAGCAAGAACTGAATCTGGTAAGGACTGTGACGCAGGGGCCACGTGTCTTCCTGAGCCGTGAGGAGACGCAGCACTTCATCAAAGAGTGAGCTGCCCACCTGCGTGCCCCCCCCCCCCCGAGGTAGGAGGGAACATGCTGCGGCTGCCCCTAATCCCATTTGTCCCCTCTCTGTACAGGTGTGGCCTACTCAACTGTGAGGCTGTGCTGGAGCTGCTCCTCCGACAGCTGGTCGGGACCAGTGAGTGCGAGCAGATGGTGAGGGAGCCCTGTGAGGGGACGGGGACTGCGTGGGTCTGTGTGGGTGACAGGAAGACAGCAGGGCACCCTTGGCTGACAGGGTCCACTTGGGAACTAGGAGAGTGGGTTGGGGACAGCAGCATGGCTAGTGTCTCCTCCTCACCCAAGGCCAAGAAGAAGAGGGCGGGGCCACGCACAGGCCTGTGTGGCCTTCACCTCCCTGAATCAGGCGCCCTGGAGAGCTGACTTCCATTCTCCCATTCTTCTGGTCCACAGAGGGCACTGTGTGCCATCGCATCCTTTGGGAGTGCTGACCTCCTGCCTCAGGAGCACGTCCTCCTCCTGTGCCGACAGCAGCTGCAGGAACTTGGCACGGGCAGCCCTGGACCTGTGACCAACAAAGCCACCAAGGTGGGCAGTGGGCCCTGGAGTGGCAGACTGTCTCAGCTCTCACTGCTCTGCGTGGCCCCAGCTGACCATGACCAGCACCTATGGGTGCATCCCTACGGTCCTGCTTAGTGGCTGGTGCCCACCACCCCCGGACTCTGGCACCGTGGGTGCCACGGCCTCCTTCCTTACCGGGACGCCCACCCACTCACCCACTCACTTCTGGGCCAGGGCACCACCATGTGTGCTGCACACACTCATTCTGCTTCAGAAGTCTTCCTTAGGAGCAGGTCACCTGCCTCATCTCCAGAGCCCCCAGTCCCTGGACCCCTCGTGTATGCCTTTTCTGTCTTGGTTGTGTCCCTAGTTGGTTCGTTTGTTTGTTTGTTTACATTTTGAGACAGGGTCTCACTGTGTAGCCCTGACTAGCCTAGGACTTACTGGGTAGACCAGGCTGGCCAATGACTCAGAGGTCAGCCCGCCTCTGCCTCCCAAGTACTGAGATTAGAGGCGTGGCCGCACACCTGACCAGGGTCCCCTGCTTCCTCTGTTGCTACTAAATTTGCCACAGCCTCTTAGTTCAGGTTAGCCAACATACTGTTAGCACCGGTTAGCTTTCCTTTGGTCACAGTACCCAGTAAACTTAGGGTAACATTACAGGAACATGTGTCCAGAGCAACCAGATACATCAGGTCTCTTTGGTCCCCTGGAAGGTTCTGAGGCTGGGACTGCCCATCCATCAGTAGGACTTGTTTCATGCCGTTTGTTCAGTAGGACTTGTTTCATGCCGTTTCATGACTCTGGGTACCTGCCTGTACTAAGAAAAAATAAGCCTTGTCCTTCCCTGTTTGTAGCACGGAGCAGGAACCTCCAACTCCTTCCTGTTTTACTGCAGATCCTGAGACACTTTGAAGCCTCCTGTGGACAACAGCTCCCTACCCTAAGGCCCTGTGCCCAGCCCAACTCTGCAGCCGCCCCTGTGGGCCCAGCTGACCTGCTGACCAGCCCCGTGCCTGCCCCTGGGAGCCAGGTCTTCCTCCAGCCTCTCAGCTCCGCCACGGTGGTACCCAGGAGTCCTGTGCCTGCTCCGTCCCCTGATACCTTACCTCCGTCTTCTCTGGAGAAGCCCAGCGAGGTCCAAACCCAATTGGTATGTTCTAGTGATCAAGGGACAGAAGCTGAGCAGAGGCTGGAGAACACAGACACCCCGAAGAATAGCTCCAGTCCGCTCCCGTGGAGCCCCAACTCTCTCTTTGCCGGCATGGAGCTGGTAGCTTGCCCCCGCCTGCCTTGCCCCCGCTCTCAGGATCTCCAGGCCGATTTACAGACGGCGACCACTGAAGCTCCAGTTTCAGAGCCATCAGCTTTTGCATTTTTAAACATGTGACTTTCTGGGCCCGGCTGTACAGCATCCCCTCTGTCCTCGTATGGAGGGCCCCAGGGCCTATGGCCTCCTGTCCTTGTGTTCACGAAGGAGCGGTCCTTTGGTGTCTTCTGGCTGTCCCTTCGCCCTCTCTGGCCCCTTCTTTTCACCTAGGAAACTGGTACAGCGACCTTTGAGCCAGGTGAGCCCCGGATGGGCCTCCCAGTGCTCAGAACAGTCACTGAAGAAGGGTTATGGGCCCTTAGTGCTGACCAGCCAACATAGAGATGTGGAAAATACGGTCAACCAATGCCTCAGAAGATGTCTGCACACCCATTGCTTCTTGGGAATTGACTCTGGCCGTGCCCCTGAGATTGGCTTCCCTCTTCTTCCTGGCAAGACCCACACAGACCTTCTTAGCAGTCTGTCCATAGCGGGAGACCATCTCGTACATCTTCAGGGCAGGGCTTCCCCAAGGCTGTGGACCACAGCCCCTCTGCCCCATGCTGCTGTCTCTAGGAGGCTGAACACTGAGGCCAACTCCCACCCCCAACTCCCAGGCTACCTCAGTCCCCGTCGGACCTGTCCTATTGCTAGGTGCTGGCAGTGATTGTGTGACTTGAATTCCTATGGTGACAGCTGGCCGGGAGCAAGGCTGCATGGCTGACCTTGGGTATCCTGGGCAAGCCCTGTCAGCCTGACTCTCAGAAGTGAGCACTTGGAGAGGGTTGGAAGCACCAGCTTGGCTCACAGTTAGGTTCTGATCTCTGGTCCTTCCTCAGGGAGGTCAAAGGTCAAAGTAGCTGTGTGCCACAGCCGTGAGGATAGGGGGCTGGGCAGGTGCCTGTGGCCCTCAGAGCTTCCTCAGACAAGTGCCCTGTGGCCATTTCCAGCGTCAGTTCCTGTAGGGCCCAGCGCTGGGTGCACAGCTTGCCCCAGTTTTCTGTAGAACACGGGAGAGAGAGTCGTCCTCTCAGAAGAGCCCGTGGAGCTGCGACATGCACTTTCTCAATAAACACGTGTTTACACAGCTTACAACCACTTTGGCTGGTTGGTTTTTGTGTTAAGATTTTATTTATATAAGTACACTGCCGCTGTCTTCAGCCACACCAGAGGAGAGAGCATCAGATCCCATTACAGATTGTGAGCCACCATGCGGTTGCTGGGAATTGAACTCAGGAGAGCAGTCAGTGCTCTTAGCCATTGAGCCATCTCTCCAGCCCGTTATTATTTTTATTATTATTAACCTTAAGGACTTGTTTTCCTGAGGAGAGCAGGTGTCCCCTCCTAGAGGGTTTGGTGGCCTCTCAGTGGTGCTGCTTTGCCCTCCCCCTCAAAGGGCCAGGAGGATATTCTGAACAGAAGTTGTGGTTATGCTGCTCCAGGGTGAGCGGAGGACACGGCCAGAGAGGGACCATCCCAAACCCCACCAGAGTCTCCGCAGGTGTTCAGTTGTGTCAGACGCGGGGCCTTGTGTGTACTGGTAAGTTCAGGACCTCTGGGCTGTTCTCCCAGGTCATTTGGGGAGTCATACAAAGTTTACAGGAAAAGAGAGAGAGAGAGAGAGAGAACAGTTAAGATGATCTTACAACTCCTACGGTGTGGCTTTTCAAACTGGGAATTTTTCTGTGGACCCCAGGGACAGAAACATTTTCACACAGGTTCAGCTGGTAAGTCAAGGTTTGGAGGATCAGGGAAACGCTCATGGCCGGTGTACCACTGAAGAGTGGCCTTTTCCCTAGTTGGTGATGTCTGGGGGTAGGGGTGGCACTTAGAACCCCTCCACCCCTGTGCCTGGTTTTAAGACAAATGCCACACCCAGAGGAGAGTTCATCACAGCTGTGCTAGCCAAGGCCCGTATTGTCAGGGTCTTATACACAAATAATGGCCAGCAACAGCGCCCACATCCTGGAGGTAGAACCTGACAAGCCCAGGTTCCTGAGCCATGCCCTTGGTCAGGGGTTTTTCTTTATCTGCAGTGGATCAATGAGGAGGTAGCAGCCGTCAACAGTGTTGGAGCTAGCAATGTGTAAAAAACTGAAAACATCTTGGCCCATACCTCAGTCTTCACACAAAAATTTAAAGTGAACCGTAGTCTAAGAATCAGAAACACTAGGTATGGTGGTATGCCCCTTTAATCCCAGCACTCAGGAGGCAGAGCGATGGCTCGCCATGAAACTGAAGCCAGCCCTGTCTACATAGGGAGCTCTAGGCCATCCAGGGCTACATACTAAGACCCTGTGGTGGGGAAGAAACCTTATCAAAGGGAGAAAGCTTTAATGTCATAGTTAAGGAAATGGAAAGCTGAGCCCAACACTGAGAGACTTTTTAGGTTACATGTCTCCCAGATGCACGTGAAAACCTCGCTGAGAACACGGAATCAATGGCATAGTTAGGCTGGTAAAGGTTTTTTTTTTTTTTTTTTTTTTTTTTAACCACAAAGTCTGACAACCAGAGTACGACCCCTGGGACCCACACGGTGGAAAAAGAAAACTGATTCGTGAAGGTTATCCTTACCTCTACGCGTTTGCCGTGGCATGAGTGTACACACACACACACACACACACACACACACAAAGGTTAAAGCTCAAAACTAAGAAACCACCCAAATTACAAAGTGGGTAAAGGATCTGACAGACATGAAGGCAGATGAATGCAGGGATGGCAGATGAGCCACGTGGTTTACAAACCACTCACCTGGCCAGGAGAACACCTAGCAAACAGCTTTGGGTTCCAAGAGTCACAGCTTGTGAGATGGAGAGATGGCTCAGCAGTTAAGAGCACTGGCTGCTCTTCCAGAGGTCCTGAGTTCAATTCCCAGCAACTACATGTGGTAGCTTACAACCATCTATAATGGGATTGATACCCTCTTCTGGTGTGTCTGAAGACAGCTACAGTACACACACACACACACACACACACACACACACACGCACACACACCAACCATTCACCTATTAGCGTCACTGACAGAACAGGATCCCAAACACTCCGAGAGTGGAAAGAACAGACACCAACCGGGACACTGGCTGGGCAGTGACTAGAAAACATTCTGGCAGTTTCTTAAATAGCACTGATTTCTGCCCTAGGAATCTGCAGAAGATGGGAAAACCTGGGCTTACACAAAAGCCAGCAAGTGTCTTCAGCTGGTTCTATTGTGCGAACTCTCACATGGAACAGTTGCTTGCTGCATTCTAGGAGTCAGGTAACATGTTGGCTAGGACAGCAGAGTGGATCCTCCAGCTTTGGGGGGTCAGGGTGGGGTGTAGGAAGACACTCTGTGCCATCTTGTCTCTGACTTTTCCTCAAAAGACAAAACAAGGTCCCAACCAGCTGGTATCTGAAGCAGCTGAGATTAAACAAGGAATAGCTCTGTAGGGTGTGACGGAAGAGTGACTAAGTCTGAATGTGTGTTTACCCGACACCAAAGGATGTGAATTTTGATATGTATAAACCAAACCTTTCTCTTAATTTAAAAAAAAGAAGCCGCCATCAGTGTTTAAAAGCACCTACTATGCTGGGTGGTGGTGGTACACACCTTTAATCCCAGCACCTGGGAGGCAGAGGCAGGTAGATCTGTGAGTTCAAGACCAACCTGGTCTACAGGGGGAGTTCCAGGACAACCAAAGCTACATAGAAAACTCTGTCTCAAAAAAAATATATAAAATAAGCCGGGCGTTGTGGCGCACGCCTTTAATCCCAGCACTCGGGAGGCAGAGGCAGGTGGATTTCTGAGTTCGAGGCTGGCCTGGTCTACAGAGTGAGTTCCAGGACAGCCAAGGCTACACAGAGAAACCCTGTCTCAAAAAACCAGTATATAAAAAATAATTTTAAAAAAAGCACTTACTTGCATAGGACCTGGGTTTTAGTTCCCAGCACCCACATGGCATCCTACAACCATCCATAACTCCAGTTTCAGGAGATCCAGCATCCTCCACATGATGCAGAAACATACACATAATAAATCTTAGAAAGGATGAGCCCAGCGTGGTGGCACACGCCTTTAATCCCAGCACTCGGGAGGCAGAGGCAGGTGGGAGAAACGAAAGAAAGAAAGAAAGAAAGAAAGAAAGAAAGAAAGAAAGAAAGAAAGAAAGAAAGAAAGAAAGAAAGAAAGAGAAAGAAAGCAAGCCAGGTGTGGTGGCACTTTGCCCGTAATTCCAGATTTAGGAGGTGAAAGCAAAGGATCAGGAATTCCAGGTCATTCTCAGCTCTATAGTGAGTTCGAGGACAGCCTGGGCTACGTGTATATGAGATGCTTTCTTAGAGGAAAAAATGGCTGAGGTTCAATGGCAGAGTCCTTATTTAGCACGTGCATGACACTGGGCCACCATCCCAACCTACACACACACACACACACACACACTTGTTCATAGATTAATATGAGGATAATTTGATAATTTTTAAAGCATTTGAGTTTATAACATTGTTATTTAATGTAACTTCTGTTGGAGAGGACATCTGAGCTTCGGTGTCCCGAACCCTTTGGCAGACAGGAGAGATCACAACTATACACTAGCAGCAGTAGAGCTCAGAGACTCCGACAGTGTCTTTGAAAGCACTTAGGAAAGAATGGGGAGAGGCGGCACAAACACCAAGGCGCGGTCCTACCAGACACCGGAGAGGCCCAGGGATGCGCGGGGAGGGGGGGCTCGGAGAGTGCCGGGACCCGCAGGCTCCGCCTCCTTAAAGCCCCGCCCCTCTGCCTGCCCCACTCCACTTTGGCTTTCGGCAGCTCCTCCCACGTCGGAACTTACAGGACAGCCTAACGGCCCAATGAACTACTCGAAGATCAGAGCGGACGTCCGGAGAGCCAATCCCTGAGCGGCGCGCGCTGCAAGGCGGGCCGGCGTGACGGACAGCGGAGGAGGCGCCAGGCTGGTTGCTAGCCGCCGCCGCTCGCCCCTGCGGACAGCGCTTTATTGTCACCCACGGCGGAGGCCGCTCCAGCCCCGTGGGGCCCCGGGTGGCTCTGCAGCCGCACCCGCCAGGCCGAGCCCACGGGCCCTGCGCCCCAGGCTGGGTCCGCGCAGGTGAGGGGCGTCTCGCGGTGAAGGGTCGGGCCCTGCAGCGAGGACGGCCTGCGCCCAGTACCCCCAGCCCCGGAAGGTCGCCGTGGGGTCCATTCGGGCGGCCCGGAACCCCTACCTTAAACCTCAAGAGTCCTGGGGGATGCGGGTCGCCCGCGGAGAAGCACAGCAGTGCGCTGCTCAAGGGCTCTGTCTGTCCGCGTCAGCTGGCCCCCGAGGGAGCGGTCTCCTGCCCCTCCGGCTCCTGTGAGAGGCACGGTTTTGTCCAGGGTGAGGCTGGCCTCCCCAGCCTCCGGCCATCTGGCTTGTAGAGTTCCATGGAGAGGCTGTGTTTATGGCCCAGAACCTCACTGGCCGCACGTGGTGCTGGGAAAGCTATGTCCACCAGACTTAGGGGCTCAGGATTCACCAAGGTGTAGCCAGTGCCAAGAAGGGCAAGGTGTTAGGTTTCACCTACACAACCAGAAATGTGTAACCAGGGACACTGGCCGGACTGATGTCAGAGCAGCCTCAGAGTAGGGACACCACCCCCCACCACACACATCTGGATGTCAGTACCAAGGCAGCTTGACTTTGGACCATGGTGAGTGTATGCTCCTGGTTCCCTGGCTCTGCAATGGGATTGTCATCACTTAGCATTTGTCCCGTGTCCCATCTCCTCCCAGGTCTCAGGATTTCAGTGCCTTCCACACATCAGGACCCGAGACTGCGTGGTCCCTGTCCTCTCAAGGGAGTCCTAGAGAGAGCAAAACAGTTTGATAGAAGAAAAGCTGACGTCGGTGTGGAGGCAGGGGGATTGCAGATGCATTGCCTGGGTTTGAAGAACAGCAGGAAGGCAGGCTTAGTCAATGCACAGAGGAGTGCTTATAGAGAACAGGGTCAGAGCCGGACTTCTCAGGTACTCTGATTGACTCGGCCATCCCGAGAGGTCATTTCCCCTGTGGGTGTAACCTGAGCTGAGAGCAGTGTGGAAGTATTGGGTGATGTGAGCACGGCACGCACCCTAGCCGGATAGCCTGCTGTACTTGTGCAAAGCCCTTGAGGACCCAGTGGCTGGACCAGGGATGGAGAGGGTGGATAGAGGAGAGAGTCTGGGGCAGAGTCCAAGGCGGCTTGGGCTTTCAGGGATGAGAAGAACCAGTGGGAGACTGCAAGAGAGAGCCTCCTGCAAGGGAGTTATCAGGGTCAGTTACCAGGTCCTCAGAGCTCATGGATGCTCTGTGGTGATGCAGGGACTTGGGAGTCCACATCCTCCTAGAGTAGCTTGAAGCTGTTGAGGGATCTCCAGGGTCCAACCTCAAACCACATTTACCTCAGGATAGCCCAGGAAGATGCCTTTCTTTTCTTTTCTTTTCTTTTCTTTTTTTTTTTTTTTTTTTTATGTAGAGAATGTCCTAGGGCTGGGGTGAGTGTCAGGGCCAGGCTCACAGCCACCACTGCCTGCCGATAGCACCCTCTGGTATCCCCAGCCCCCAGCTGTTCACAGCTCACCATTGAGAGCCCAGTGTAGGGCTTAGAGCAGTCTTGTCTTCTCATGGTCCTGGCTGAGCTTCCCCATCCCCAGTGGTGGCTTCTGGGAGTTTTGGTGGCAGGTAGACCCAGAAGTCCAGGGTGAGTGGAGATGGTGAGTGCAAGGGGTGAGATTCCTCCATGGTATCTTGTCTCCCCTCCTCCTCGCCCTCTCCCTTCCCCTCCTCCACCAACTCCTCTTCCTCTTTTTCTTTGTTTCTTGAGGTAGGGTTTCTCTGTGTAGCCCCGGCTGTCCTGGAACTCCCCCTGTAGACCAGGCTGGTCTCACACTCAGAGATCCTGCCTACCTCTGCCTCCCAAGTGCTGGTGAGCCAGCGTTACCCATGAGGCAGTGCTGCTTACCTGGGATGTGGCTGCCCACAGCTCAGGGCCTGTCCCTCTGTTGCTGTTGAATACTGGGATACAGTTCAAAAAGAGTAAAAGGCACAAATAGGCCAGGTGTTTGCACCCCTTTAATGTCAGCACTCCAGAGACAGAGAGGTAGGTAGATGTCTGTGAGTTTTGAGCCAGCCTGGTCTATAGGGTGAGTTCCAGACAGGATGCAGGGTAGCCAGGTCTGTACAATGAAACCCTGTCTTGAAAAATATATATATATATATATATAATATTTAATGTATGTGTATATGTCTGTCTACTAACAGAGGCCAAGAGTGTGTCAGATTCCCTGGAGCTTGAGTTACAGGCAGTTGTGGGCCACTGCTGTGGGTACTAGGAACCAAGTTCTGTCCCTCTAGAAGATCAGCAAGCACCCTAAGCTACTCGGTTATCTCTCTAAGCTTCATTCCCATCTCATGTAGCCCAGGATGGCCTTGAATGCACTATCTATCTGAAAACAGTCTTGAGTCTGGAATTCCTGCCTCCACCCCTGAGTTCCAGGATTACGTGCATACACTGCCACACCAGGTTTATGCCGTGCTGAAGACTGGACGGAGCTATATCCCCAGCCCTGCGGTGTCTTATTGCATCTCTCATTTCTTTTTCAGGGTTAGCCTGGTCCACCATGAAAGGTTCACGGACCATCACTGCCACTCCTGAAGGCAGTCCAGAAGGTGTGGACTTGAGTCTGATTGGCCTCCCTCCGCCCATGTCCCAGCGGCCCGGCAGTGCCTCTGCCACAAAGTCTATTTTCCGTTCCATGTCTGTGGCCACAGGCAGCGAGCCAAGAAAAAAGGCACTGGTGAGTGTGGGGCCGGGACCCTCTTGGGGTGGCATCTAGTCCCCGGGTACAGTTCCTCACAAGAGCATTTGTCTCATATTCATGGTCATGTCCCTGTGGGCAGGGAGGAACTGGACCACGCAAGCCTAGTGATCGTGGCAGCTCCAGATCCTTCTGGTATCCGGCTTTCCCCTCCTATTCTACTGTATTTAGGCTTCTTGTGTTCTTCAAAGCTACTCTTGTAGAAACTGGGTGGGCAGCAGATGGGCAGGGAGGGCTTTGAGGAGAGCTGTCTTCCCTTTCCCAGCCTACCTCTGTGGGGCATGGATCAGGGGTGTCACTCAGAAATTCATGGTGTGAACGTGAGGGGTCAAGCTGGACTCCTGTCCATCTCTACCCCCACCCCCCAGCCCTGCTCCCTCTGGCCTTATTTAATTTTAAGTATATGAGTAACCCATTGTTCTCTTCAGACACTCCAGAAGAGGGCATCGGATCCCATTACAGATGGTTGTGAGCCACCATGTGGTTGCTGGGAATTGAACTCAGGACCTCTGGGAGAGCAGTAGGTGCTTTTAACCATTGAGCCGTCTCTCCAGCCCCCAGCTGGACTCGTGTAGCCCAAAGCTGCTCCCCGCTAGGCATTCCCTGGCCAGGCCCAGAGAGGAGTCAAGTACTTTGTGGGCCAGGACTGGGCCGGAGTCTGGCTTGAACTTCTAAAGCAGGGAGGAGCCTGGGTGAGACCTGCGTGCTGCCTGTCCTCTGCGACTCTGCCTGAGAAGCAGGTCCTTGCTGAGGGTGAAGGGCTGGTTGATGTCTGAGCTTGCTTTCTTGATAAAAGGCCCACCTCCTTCTTCTTCTTCTGAAAAATTGTGTCAGATGGCGTAGCCCTCCATTGCTCAGGATGCATTCTGGGACAGAAGTAGCGAGACGGTAAAGGGCATTTGATTCGGACAAGTTGCCACAGTGAGCCAGCCATCTGCCTCAGCCGAGGGAGGGGCAGCTCAGACTAGTGTGACTCTCAACACTGCCGCCCTCTGTGTCCCCAGCCTGCTCTGGAGTTACTGGTTCTCATCCTGTGTGATCCACTGCCCTGAAGCCCTAAGCAAGGAGGGCAGCCAGGACCACATACATGGACCAAAGATCTGCTGCTACACCCCTGCTGCACGGAAGCATGGACTTCCCCCGTGGCTACCTGGACACAGCTGCCTCTCGCAGGCCTCCTGCTGAGAGCAGTTTTGTCATCTCAGTCTTTCCTTCAGTGACAGCTCATGTGGCTAAGTTCTGGGTGGTGGAAGCTGCCAAGTCCTCCTTCGGGACTCCTCTCTGGGACCGATCCGGCCATGTATTTTGTAGGATGACGCCTCCCCTACTATACTTAATGAAAGAACAGCCCCCGGCCAGGACCTCCTCTGGACGGGCCTCATTTACTGCTGGTCCTTGTCACTGTTTGATCTCATTGGGATTCTGAAGGGCAATTGCTCTGGGCAAGCCTTTAAATCCCAAGAGACCGGGCTTGTCATTGGAGCAGATGCCACACATGTGACAGTGAAGTGGACCTGCTTTGTGGGTGGGGGGCAGGGAGGGGGTCTATCCTGGGCTGATGACATTGAGCCTTTGCACAGATGGAGTTTAAGTTTCTTAGCTCATGTTCTCATTCATCTGATGAGCACTTGATAACCTTCTGTAAACACAAGAGCCACCTTTATCCCAACTGCCATCAGAAAAATGGGGGAAAGGAAAGGGTACCCCTGAGCTGTCACTGACACAGTGACAGTTGATGTATTTAACAGTTCCACATTAAGAGTAGTGGTGCACACCTTTAAGTCCAGCACTCAGAGGCAGAGGCAGGTGGATTTCTGAGTTCGAGGCCAGCCTGGTCTACAGAGTGAGTTCCAGGACAGCCAGGGCTACACAGAGAAACCCTGTCTCGAAAAACAAACAAACAAACTAACTAACAAACAGAAGAGTAGAAGATCAGATGTGCCACTGTTTAAAGTGCAGAGGGCCAAAGAAGGGAGAGACAAGCCTGCCGCTAAGGTTCACAGCGCTGCGCCTGGCCTGCAGGCGGTCTGTGCTTTGCTGTGACTGCTTCCTCTCCTGTTCCCTGTGATGCATCGCATCCACCACCTGACAACACTATGCCCACTGTTGATGACTGCAGTGACAAAGCAAGCAGTTCCTCGCTGGGCCCTCCCCCACTGTGGGGGTGAAGGGCTCCCCACTTTGTGCAACACACCTAGGTTCTCAGAGGTTGGGGCCTGCCCCCCACACCCACTGATGGCTAGGCCATCCTGTCCTGTGGTCACCCCCTTCCTTAACTGTCCATGTGCCACCAAGAGCCTCCCAGCTTGTTTGGAACCCAAAACACTCTTTCCCAGTGATTTCTCTAAGACCTGACCTGTTGTCTGAGGTCTTCTCTGCTAAGCAGGCTTTTTTTCCCTTCTGAAGGAGGCCACTGGGCCTGGAGGCCCCCGAGCTATCAACAATCTTCGAAGATCTAACAGCACTACACAGGTCAACCAGTCATGGACGGGCTCCCCCAGGTAACCTACTGTGATTCCCGGTCCCCCTCGACCTCTTGAGGTGGTCTTGTTCCATCAGGTAACTCCAGCTACCTGCTCCTTCCTCCCCAGCCCTTCCTGCAGCTCTGTCCATTATGGTCTCTGCCGGGCAGTGGGATCTGGTGGCTCCTCCCCTGGGAAAATAGGGGCTGCACTCCTACCACACACAGACAGAGCCTCAGGGCTCGGGGTGTGCTCTCAGGACGTCCACTCTGCCAAACTGCTGGTGGCTGGACGCACTTGAGGTGTGGGGTATACATGTGTGACAGTGCTAGAAGTCGGGTGTATACGGGGGCTGTACATGCACCCAGCTGTGGCATATGGATTTGTGGGGATGCTTCATGTGTGGCATGTATTATGGAGTATTCATAGTTTGTGGTTATGTGATATAGATGCTGTGTATTATGGGTGTGCAGGTATGTAGAGAGGGCTTGGTGCATATAGTGTACATGTGTGTGTCTGTGTGGTGTAGTGCATGTGTGCATGTATGTATATGCGTGTCTGTGTGGTGCGTGCGCGCGCGCGCGCGCGCGTGTGTGTGTGTGTGTGTGTGTGTGTGTGTGTGTGTGTGTACATGTGTGTCTCTGCAGTATAGTTATGCTTATTAATGATATCCAGGAAACCCTTTGCAGATGTACCTGCACTTCTCTGCCTGTGGGAGAGCAGGCCTAGTTCTGTGAGCAGTTGAATGTCTTAGTTCTTTCTGTTGGCTCTGATAAAGTACCCTGGCAAAAGCCATCTGGAGAAGAACTTTCTCATTCTGAATCACGATGCAGTCTGTCACTGCAGTGAAGTCACCACAGCAGGAGCGGGAAGCTGCTGGTCACCCCTGCAGTGGAGGAGGGTAACAGTTGCGTCCTTCTCAGCTCGCTTCCTCCATGGATCCCAATCAAGGAGTGGTGTTGGCCACATGGGGAAGAAAGACTGGGCATACCTTCCCACCTCAAATTAACAGATCACAAAGTCGTGCTTAGAGGCCAGTTCCCGAATGATTGTACATGTTAAACTGACAAAGCCCAGCTTAGCTCCAGCCCCTATCAGCCTGGTACCCAAACACATCTCTCTGAAGTCACAGCCTCCCACTCCTTACTCTCACAGGCTCCTGGCCGTGTTATAATAGAAAATACATTTGGTCCAACTAAAAAGTCTCTGTAATCTGCCACAGTTGGTTCCTTTTTTTCCTTTTTTTATTTTTTTTTAAAGTATGTTTAGTTAATACATCAGAGCCCAGAATAAGATTCATATTCTAAAATTGAAGAATAAGGCACAGCAAAGAACAGGGCAAGTCTTTGTTAGCCAAATCTGGCACTGGGGGCTCATAATGTATTCAGTTGGGATCCAAAAGGCTTGGTTCCCCGTATTCATTCTGGGGTCTGCAACCTGGTCTTCCCCTTGACAGCTTCCTGCATTGCTTGCTCAAGTGTCCCATGTGGCCTCACTGCACGCAGCCTCCCCGACGCTGTTATATCTCTTGCAGTCTGCACACTGTGATAGTACCAGCACCGTGTGGACAGCACCAAGTCCTGCCAGCCCGTGGTGTATCTGGGTGTATCATCGCCGGGCCACGGGTAGAGTTCTGCTCCAGTGGGACCTCAGCAGCTAAAGCAGAACAATGTCCCCTGGTTGTTTTGAAGCAGGGCATCTCTGGGGCTCTGCAGGCCTTTTGTGAGCAGTCATGTGGGTGCTGGGAACCCAGCTTGGGTCCTCTGCAAGAGCAGCCAGCGCAGGTAACAGCTGAGCCGCCTCTTCAACCATGGCACTCTGGCTTTATGTGGTGTTGTGGCCCTGCGGAGGGCCTCATGTCCTGTCTTCCCCTGTGTCTCACTGTGCTGTCCCCAAGCTGTCACCTGTCTCTCTGAAGCCATGCAAGGATGACACTTGCCAGAGGAGAGCTCTTCAGCACTGTGGGCCCTCTGGTCCTTATTTCTTTGTGATTTTTTTCATAAGCTCTGCCAACTTCCACTAACCCCAGTATCCATGAGAGGCTTGCATATTTCTTGCTAGGTTGTCTAGGGCCTTGCAGTCCCTGCTGTTGCATGCTGGGTCTTCATCCCCATTTCTGATGGGTTTCAGTGTTGACCCTGGCCCGGTGGCCTTTCTGGATTTTAGCACTGCATTGTGTCTAGCTTCTTCACCATTTGTGAATCAGGACAAGTCCTTCCCCTTCTACCTCCCTGCCTTCCATGTTTAGGCAGACTAAGCTCACCCTCTCCACAGGAAAGTGCATTTTGCTGTACTTTGTTTTGTGGCCCGCCAACATGGCTGGTGATGCCAACACTGTACCTTGGCCTTTGTCGGGGGCGATGGGTGAAGCCTGTAACAGCGTACAGTCTATCAGAGTGGCAGTCTTGCCAGGGATATGTCTGGGCTGAGAAGAGACATCAGGGAACTGACTGCCCATCATCCTCCCTTTTCCCTCCTAGAGAGTGTAGAAATGGCAGTCCAGAGCCAGGGATGCCAACCTTGCTGACCTAAAATTCCTGTCCCGTCCCACTCACGTCTCAGGAACACCTCAGAGATATGCTTATTTGCTGGTGCTAGAGACGGAGCCCAGCGCCACGCACATACTAGGCAAGCACTCTGCTACTGAGCCAGATGGTGGCCCATTTGATCTTCTCAGCGCGGCCAGCATCATGGCCCCGTCTAGAGCGCCCCTCACCCCATAGCTGCTAAGGCTCACCGTGTCCTCCACCAGCCTGCATTCTGTCCCTGTGGATCTGCCTGCTCTGGACATTTCTTATAATGAGAATGAGATACTGTGAGGCCTCCTGCACGTGGCCCTCCCCTGAGTGTGCTTTCAAGGCTCACTGTGTGACATTGTTTTACTCGGGTATGATGCTGGGCCTCGTGGCTTTGTGCACAGTCTGCTAGCTGCCAGAGCTTCATGCCTCACATGGGGCATTGCTCCAGGCTCTCACTCCATCAAGTTCAGACTTGGGCATAGTATGTCCATGGCTCCCTGGGGGAGTTCCTGCCGCCTAGCTGATCTTCCTTGTTGCCTCTGACTTTCTTGAGCTGATGTCTGTGTGGCTCTTTGTGTATAGGGGAAGGAAGATAATGGCAGTAGCTGGTAGCCACTGTCTTAAGGCCTTTGGTCCTCAGGCTCAGTGTAGCTACCCAGACTTCCAGACCTTGTCCCACTGAGGCATCTCTGCCAGTTAGGAATGCATATCAGGGTTAAGAAACATTATTTTATGTATATAATGTTTGCTTATATACATATATGTGCACCATTTGTGTACCTGCTGCCCTCAGAGGCCAGAAGAAGGTGTCATATCCTATAAACGTGGCATTACATGGGGTTGTGAGCCTCTGTGTAGGTGCAGGAAACCAAACTGGGTCCTGTGCTAGCACAGTAAGTGCTCTCAGCCTGAGCCAACTCTCCAGCCTCCAGGAAGCATTCTTTAAAACTGGATGTGACCAGACTCCTGTCCTTGAGTCATGCCCTCTTGCCTTCTACAGAGTACATGCCTGTCTTCCTTCCTGGCAGCCCTAGCCCTTGACTTGGTGTGCATGCCTCTCTCTAACGCAGGCCAGCAGAGCCCACCGACTTCCTGATGCTCTTTGAGGGCAGCACCAGTGGAAGAAGAAGGGTGGCCAGTCTTAGCAAGGACAGCGAGAAGGGAGCCACGTGGGACGTCCTGGTAAGGGGAGGTGTGAGGCAGCCATGCGTCCTGGTGTTCCTGCCCGGTCACCATCAGGCTCCTTCTACATCCTTCTTGCCTGGAGAGGCAGCTGTTGCCTGGGGGTGGTGGTGGGGTGTCCCAGGCTTGCTGAGCTTTGGTCCTGACACTGGTCCCTTGGGGCATAGCATCTGCTGCTTCATGACACGTAAGGGCCTGCTGTTGTTATTGGGCTGTGCTCCTAGTGTCCCAGGCTGTGAAGTATCCTTGTGATCCACAGGATGACCAGCCCAGGGGCTTGACTCTGCTAGCCAGTGCTCAGAGTCCCAGCACCCTTGACTCTGCCTTGGGCCCGCGGAGGAAGGAGTGTCCACTGGCACCCAGCTTCACTGCTAACAACAGGTATTGTCCCACCACACACACCTGGTCCAGGAGACTCTGTCTTTTATGTAACTGGATTCAGCTACTTTGTACTGAATGGAGAAGTCAATGACCAAACTAATGGCTTTCCCCTCAGCCAAAGGAGAATCCTGTAAGGTGGTAGCTTGCACAAATTGACCTGTGGCCACTGTTTAGACAGTACCTGTGGTCAGCCCTCCTGGCCTCCTGGAAGGCTCTTCTCCCTCGGAGGAGCCTTTTTTCTAGAAGCCTGAGTCACCCAGCTGAGATTTTCAGAAATGTCAGGTCCAGGAGGTCCCTCGGGGCCAGCTGTGTCTGACTTGGATGGTTTGTTTGGAAGGTGTCACCTTTGAGGCTCGAAACCTGCCTGCCAAGGGTGAACCCGTGTCAGAGCTGTGCTTGTCACTCTTGGGGACAGGACAGACCAAAGCATGTCAGAGAGCAGTGACCAGCATGGCAGTCAGGAGCTGGTGCTGTGACCTCACTGGTAGACCAGGAGAAGCCACTTCCAAAGCAAGAGCGCATCCCTTGACCTTGGGGGAAGTGACACCATCCACTTTGGGTGCAGGAAAGGACGTTGGCACTGAGAGGTTTTATGGCAGCATGTGCCACAAACCAGACCTGATTGTCTCCTCCAGCCCCACTCCTTCCTGGTCTCTCTGACAGGAGCAACAAAGGAGCTGTGGGCAACTGTGTCACCACCATGGTGCACAACCACTATGCCTCCTCGAAGACGGTGTCGCCCCCCAAGAGCTCCAACCAGACAGCCCCCTCCCTCAAGTAAGGCCTGCTCGCTCGAGTGTGGAAGCACGTGGAAGCACGTGGCCCGGGGGAGGGGCGCAGGCGGCCTGGGCCCTGTGCACACAGAACCACATGCCATAGCTGGGGTGACTGGAGCTTTGTACCCCGTCTGTCTGCCTCTAGACTTCTATACTGAGAACCTCTTTCTGTTTACAAAATGTAAAGGACATTTACACAGGTGCCAGGCAATGGCACTTTGGGGTACAGGTAGTTCTGGGGGCCAGCAAGGTGGAGGTGAAGGGTCAACCTTGCACCATGGTTTGTGGGCCTCCTCCAGGCTTAGAACCAGGGGATGGGTCGGGGACCCTGCCTGGAGCTGTGGACACAGTTAGGCTTCTCTTTGTCTCATCAGCAATATTGTAAAGGCAGCAGCCCGTGAGGGCGGTGAGGGCAGCGACTTGGGGAAGCCTGGGAAGAACGTCTCCAGTGCCAGTCAGTCCGCTCGGGGCACCACCGGCCTGCTGAGGCGGAGGGAGGTGACTGAAGAGGAGGCCGAGAGGTGACTGTTTTCAGGGAGTTGTGGGGCAAGGGGCTTGGGACCTATGACTCTAACAGTTGTTTTTTAGACAACATGAATGGGAGGGCCACTGAGACTCCCATGTGTCTAAAATGCAAGGGCAAGATGGTTACGTGGGGGGGAGGGGCTGTAGTTGCTTGGGGTGTGACAGGAACTGGGACTTCACAGGGACTGCTCTCTGAGGGTGATGGGAATGTTCTAGAATGGGATTGTGCTGGTGGATGCCCAGCCCTGTAAATCTGCCTCAGAAAGCATTGAATTGTACGCCACAAACGAGAGGGTTTTATAGCACGGTAATTATACCTCTGTGAAACTGGTGATTAAAAACACATTTAGCAGAGAGAAGATAAAAGACTGAGGAGAACAAACACCTGCCTGTGGGGCTGCTGCGGTGGGCACAGGCAAAGGCGGGGCCTTCAGTGGCTACCATGTGGCTCCTTGCCAGGCCCCATTAGCAGGTGAATGGCTGCATTGAGGGCTCCCGGGTGGCCTCAGGACCCCATTCAGACCACTCACCTGGCCTGTGACTTGGGCTGAGTATGGGGAGAAGTCCTGCAAGTGGACAGTGGGAGGGAGGATGCTGGAGGCAAGGCCAGGAGCCGTCAGCTCCCCAGAGCCCCATCATGGTGCTTCTCTGCAGAGCCAGGGCGCTGTGGCAGGCAGCTGGAGGTACTTGGTCCTCTGTCGTTACCCTTGGCAACGATCTGTGCATAGCCCTTCAAGTCAGGGTTGAGGGGTTTGGTTTAATCAGCTTTGTTGAGTTATTATTTGTTTTCTTGCAGTTCTGGGATGGGACCCAGAGGTTTGCAAGGTATACGTCTAAGCTCTCTCCGCAGACCACTGGGTTTAGTTTTAAAATGTGCCCACTTGACAAACGTCTGTGGTCGCACACGCTAACATTCCCAGCACATGGGTAGCAGAGGTAGGAGAACCAGTGGTTCTAGGCCGTCCTCAGGTTCATGGTGAATCTGAGGCCAGAGTGGAACGTGTGACACTCTGGCTCAAAAACAAATAAGTGACCACCGGGTGTCCCAGCCCTTGGGAGGCAGAGGAGGAGGAGCTCTGAGTTCAAGGTCAGCCCAGACTGCGTATTGTGCTCTAGGATAGCCAAGGCTACATAGAGAGACCCTGTCCTCAAAAGAAAGCAAACAACCCTCAATTAACTAAAAATAGTTAGGCTACCTCAACTTCCCCCAACTCCCTCTGTCCACCCACCGTGTGGTCTCCTCTTGTGCCCTGACCTTAGCAACATCGACCTGTTTGTCTCACGAGCTAGCTGTATTCTTGGCTGTGAGGTCCTGGAGCTTGGTCTTGATCCCAAGCAACATCCTGTTGCCTGAACAACCATCCAAGCCAGCTCTAGACTGACACTTGCATCCTGCCTGGATTGTCTTCCAGGAGGGTGGGTTTAGGTCTTAAAGGAGTCTAGAAGGGCTGGCCTTCCACATCATAGCCTGGTGAGAAAGGGCTGTGAGGAGCCACCACTGTCTCTTTCCATCTGGACACTTGACTAACAGCTTCTTGTTCTAGGGGTACAGGGATGTGGGGACCCTTCTGGTCCTGAATCTAGTTCTCTGGACAGGTTCATCCATCAGGTAAACCAGGCTGCAGTCACCATCCAGCGCTGGTACCGCTGCCAGGTACAGAGGCGCCGAGCGGGAGCAGCAGCCCTCGAGCACCTGCTGGCATCCAAGCGACAGGTCAGTGGGATTCCTCAGGGTCTCGCCACCTGCAGTGCGTACAGCAAGTGCATTAGAGTGCCGTTCTTAAGACAAATCAAATGGACGTCAGATCTGGACTCACCCACAAGGGCATAGCCCCCTCCGTGGCACCTATTGTCCTTGATGCTGCTGTTGGGTTGATGTGCCAGGAGACCAGCCAGTGCCAGGATGATACCCTGAGCAAGCTCCCGGCTGAGTGTCTCCCTAATATGCCTGCATCTCAGTGTGGATCTGGCCCTCTGATGGGCCAAGGTGGCAGGTTCAGTGTCCTAAGCAATCCCACCCACCTTCCATGCTAGTCGACGCTCGGCGCCCCATGGAGACCTCCCAGTTGGTTCCAGGGCTCTGCCTATCTTCCAGTTCTGTAAAGTTTATGGATTTGGCTTCCCTGGCAGGGGCAGAGGCAACGGTTGGGAAGTGGGAACCTTCTGGAACTGCACCGGCAGGAGGAGGCGGCAAGGAAGAAGGCCCGGGAGGAGAAGGCTCGCCAGGCCAGGCAGGCAGCCATTCAGGTACCGGGTACCCCAGGTGTCATCCCTCAGCCCATAGCCCATTCTGTGTGACACTGATGCTTGGAGACACTGAGCCTCAGGGGAGCTGGGCTGCAAGAGGGTCAGGGGATATCGGGCTGCTCAGAGGTGCTCCTCTGTCAGGAACTACAACAGAAACGAGCCCAGAAGGCAAGTGAGGCCGAGCACAGGCGGCCTAAGGACAGGTCAGAGACCCGAGCACCGGAGCAGCCTCGACCTACACAGGAGCCAGGCTGTGTCACACACCCTAAGGCCAACAACACTGGTGAGTGGGTCTCCGTCCACCTGACCCTGGGAGGCCTACAGTAAGGTGAAGCTGGAGGCTCATACGGCCAGGCACAGGGACTTTTACCTGCAGAACTGGGATCCCACTGCTCCCCACTTCTGCTGCCTGGGTCACTTGTGGTGCTAGACCTCAACATTCCCAGCGGTGGGACCTGCACTTGGGTTGCACTGGCTCCCTCACAGCATCACACCCTGGAAGACCAGCGCCCCCTAGTGTCTCTTTGGCTTCTACCTGACTCATCCCCAGATTCCCTCCAAGGTCAGGCCCTGGAGGAATGACAATGCATTCTGTTTTACAGGTGCCAGCATCCACCCCACAGGCCCCGCAGACCCCTGCCCTCCTGCCTCCGAATCCTCCCCAGAGCCGTGGCAGTCTCCAGAGGAAAAGCCACAGGTCTGGACATGTCCGTGCCTGACTGGCCTGAGCTTCTCCTCAGCTTTGGGGTCCTTTGTTTCCTGAAGGGGCCCAAAGGGTTGCTGTGGTGGTGGGAGACAGAGGCCTGCTGCTCTTGCTGTGGGGAGGCCTCAGAACCGCTCTGAGATCGTGGTGGGAGACAGAGGCCTGCTGCTCTTGCTGTGGGGAGGCCTCAGAACCGCTCTGAGATCCTGCCAGTTCACATTCATTAAGGGGACAGCAAGGCCACAGGCTGCTCAGTGTGACACTGGGCTGGAACCTTTCTCCTCTGAGGACAGCACCTGAGTCATGTGCCAAGTGGTGGACGCACTGGCCCATGGGGACCATGGGTGCGTGGGGTGACTTAGCTACCTCTGGCCTGACCTCTCTCCCCTCTGACCTGTCTACTACAGGACATCCATTCCCAGGGGGAAGCCAGAGAGGACCTGGCAGTGTCAGACTCTTCCAGGAGCAAGGCCAAGGCCAGAGCAACCCTGGATGATCTTCTAGACACACTGAAGCTGCTGGAGGAGGAGCCGGAGCCGCTGCCTCACCCCAAGGCCTACCATAAGAACAGATATGCCTGGACTGACGAGGTGAGCAGGCGCTGGGCACTCACACCATCCCTGGAGGCTGGGAGGCCTCCGTGCAGGTCAGGAAAGCACGGGCCACCATGTTCCTGCTTTAGTTGAGACCCTAACAAGGGCCAGCTGTGCCTGTTGACTTCTGCTCTCCCTCCTGTCTGGTCTCCTTGAGATTGGGACACAGTGACCCAGGAGGGTACACACTTCTGCTGTAGCAATACTCTCAAAGTTCTAGAAAGGGAGGCCCTTCTAGCCATAGCCAGGCCTGCCGCCCCCCCCCACACACACACTGCCCCCATCCCTGAGGTTCCCCAAGTTCTCAGGCTCCCCTGAGCCCCCAATGCTGGCCCTGCAGGAGGAGGATGCCAACTCCCTGACAGCTGACAACCTGGAGAAGTTTGGGAAACTCAGTGCAGCCCCCAGCCCCCCTGATGATGGGACTCTGCTCTCAGAGGCCAAGCTACAGAGCATTATGGCCTTCCTGGACGAGATGGAGAAGTCGGGACAGGAGCGGCCAGCACCCTGGTGGGAGGTAGTCAGCCACCACAATGGGAAGTGATCATTCACAAGGCCCCAGTGCAGCCTCCCTGAGCCCCAAAACAGGGCCGCCTTGTCCTGCCCTGGCATCCTTTCTAGATAGGTCGTCCTGTCCACATGGGTGGTCTGCGGGCTGTGTCCTGAATGAACAGTGGTGACCACGATGAATACAGGGATATGGCTTGTTTTCATGGGGCAGGAAGGTCAGGAGAGGGTAGACCAGGCCTCGTGGTCTGTGTTTAAGCATCGAGGCATAGCCCTCCTCCTGCACTGATTAATAAACACGGTCTCCACAGCTGACCTGTTGCCCAGATGTCCAACGTAGCTGTCCCCTCGCAGCAGGGTGGGACAGGGGGCATGTAGTGACTCCCCATGGAAGGTGGGCGTCAGGTAGGCAGTAACTGCTGGGTGGCCTGCCTGAGGACTGCTGTATCCTTAGAGCCTGGTGTTAGAGGCGGGCCCAGGGTCTGAGGGAAGCACACAGGTGATGCGACTGAAGCTGGAGCTGGAGGAGAAGAAACAGGCCATGGTTCTGCTGCAGAGAGCTCTGGTGAGACCATTAGCCATCACCCCAGGGCCACAGCTGGGATGGGGCCTGCCAGTGTCCTGCCCAGGGGCCAGAGCCATTGCCACCCCACACCTCAGGCAGGGATTCAGCACCACTATTTCCTGTCTATCCCCCTCCCCCAACAGGCACAACAGCGTGACCTCACCGTTCGACGTGTTAAGGAGACAGAGAAGGAGCTGAACCGGCAGCTGCGGCAGCAGAAGGAGCAGTATGAGGCCACCATCCAACGGCACTTGTCCTTCATTGACCAGGTGACAGACGGGGAGGCAGTGCTGGCCCAGTGAGGGACCATAGGGCAGACGCCAGAGCCTCACCCTACCCTCATCACAGCTGATTGAAGACAAGAAAGTTCTGAGCGAGAAGTGTGAGGCGGTGGTGGCCGAGCTGAAGCACGGGGACCAGCGGTGTCGGGAGCGCATGGCCCAGATGCAGGAGCAGCACGAACTGGTGAGCTCCCTGGCCAATGCCAGGCTGTGATGAGGTCCCTGGACAGTGGCAGCCCTGGCTGTCCTGGAACTCACTTTATAGACCAGGCCAGCCTTGAATTCACAGAGACCCCGCCTATCTCTGTCTCCTGAGTGCTGGGATTAAAGCAGCACTCCACTACTGCCTGGCCTGGCTTTGTTTCTTTGTTATTTTGGAGGGAGTTGGGGGCTGGGGGATTTGTGTGTGTGTGTGTGTGTGTTCCCTCTTCTTGAACTGCATCCAGGTATTCAACGGGGACAGGTGCTGAGGTGTGGACAGCCACATCCCAGGTCATCATGCACAGCCCACTGGCCCTTCTCACAGGACAGTACCATGGACCCAAGAGTCCAAACCTGGCCTACTGCAGTAACAGGCGTCCTGAATGACAGAACCTGCTCAGGGTAGCTGCACCAGGCTCCTCCAGCTCCCTCCTGATTGGCCTGCAGATGCTGATTAAAGCTCTGACTCAGCCACCTGGTTGTGCTTCTCTCTGAAGTCACCCTAGACTGGAGCCCAGACCCCATGTGACGGGGGGCTGATTGTCTAAAGAGACCCCAGTGGCCATAGCCCCCCGCCAGAGTTGGAGACTGAAGTTCTCGCTGGTCCTTTCAGCTTCAGCAGGAATGGAGTCACGGCTCCAGTCATGGCTCCACAGCAGCCCAGGGAACTCCCTTGCCCATTAGGGACCTTCCTCTCAGGCGTCCCTGTGGCAGAGGATTTCAGTAGAAAGCAGTTGGCGCTTGTTAAGGGACTTGGCTGTTCTTAGCACAGGAGTTGATGGATGTGCTCAGGAGGCCTGCAGGGTGAGTGGGAGGAGTCGGGCTTCCTGCACGGTGGGTGTGTGGGTAAGACCCTCCGTGTTAGAGTGGACAAGGTGCAAGGCTTACAGGTTAAAGACTCTCTTCCTGTAAGTGAGCTTGTAATACATAAGGTGAATGATGTGAATATCTGAGGCTGTGACTTAAATCTGGGGAAGAGAGAATAGCTAAGGCAAAGTTGTAAACCATTCTGGCCTTAAGTGTGCCTACTGGTTTCAATGGCTTTTGTTGGTGGCATCTCTAAGAAAACATGCCTCATCGCTCTAGTAAGTGACGTTTGTTGACACCTTGTGGATGGTGTCTGTCAGCAGGAAAGGCATACCAGCTCCAGATAGAGAGCCGCCTCTCCTTCCTGTGTCCCTTAGTTCTCTGCCCTTCTCTATGGCCTCTGGTACAGTGGGTGGTGGCATTCCTCTCAATGATGGGACCTCTAAGCCGGTGGCTGTAACTGCCCGTTGTGGTGCCTCAGGCTGGAGTGTGTGTGCTGTGGTGGTCCCCGCCCTGGGGAGAGAGGTCGGAGCCTTGCAGCCTACAGGCCCAGGAGGCGGGGCCTCCTCAGCACTCGCTGACCTCCTGTGCTCTTCACGCAGGAGATCAAGAAACTCAAAGAACTCATGAGTGCCACCGAGAAAATCCGGCGTGAGAAGTGGATCAATGAGAAAACGAAGAAGATCAAGGAAATCACAGTCAGAGGTGGGGCCTCCCCACCCTGTAGCTCACGCTAGTGGTGGTAAACATAGGTGGTGCTAGGTGAGGCCGTGGTCCTGGCTGCCTAGGGCAGGTAGACGAAAACCTCATTCCAGCTGCTGGCTCCCAGGTCACAGAAGCCTGGGGGTGGGGGGGATCCTGCCCCTAGGAGGCTAGTGTGGGAACCTCAAGACATGTAGGTCACACTGCAAAAACCAGAGAAAACTAGAAAAGAAGGACCAGCACCCTTTAGGCTGACAGACTCAGTATGTGAGGGCAGTTCTAAGGGGCACCTTCAGAATGCCTTTAAGGAGAGTCCATTTCCTCCAGGACCCAGTGGTCAGAGTGCCACGAGGCTGGGCAGCTTTGTGTACCACAGGCTGGGCACGCCACTGTGGTCTGATGGTATAGCCAAGACACTCCTGGAGCTAGGATTCTGGAGCGTGGGCTCATCTACCTCTAGTCCATCAGGTTTGCTATGCTCTGGGGCAGTGGCTGGATGCGAGGGGACTTGCAGCCCCATCTCTGGTGCAACCTCCGTCCCCACAGGTCTAGAGCCTGAGATCCAGAAACTAATTGCCAAGCACAAGCAAGAGGTGAGGAGGCTCAGGGGCCTGCACGAGGCTGAGCTGCAGCAGCGCGAAGAGCAGGCCACACAGCGCCACCTGCGTCAGGCGGAGGAGCTGCGGGAGCACCTGGACCGGGAGAGGGAGGTGCTGGGCCAGCAAGAGCGGGAGCGCGCCCAGCAGAGGTAGGAAGGGGGTGCTGGAGGCTTGGGCCTAGAGCAGCCACGACCCCTGCAACCTAGCAGCCTGTGTGGGACTTGTGCCATCCACCTGCCCAGCCAGTGCTGTGAGCTTCCCGGGTGTGGTCATGGGAGATCGCTGTCACAACGCTCAGATGTCCAGACTTGCTGAGCTGGGCCCTCCGGGATGTGTAGGTCACTCTGCTGCAGAGGATAGCCACATCTGTTCCCTCGGCCCTAGGGCTCACCACTGTCTTATAACCAGGCTGTGATGTCACAACGTAGGATGTGGTGGCCGAGGGACATGGCTCTGTGAGTCAGTATGCCTTGGCACCAGTGACCAGTGGACACCCCTCTTTCACTGTCGGGGCCTCCAGGCTAGGTCCCCTAAGGTTGTCATTTCCTGTCTCGGGACCTGCCGGCCCTCTGCTCTCCCACTCTCAGGAAAGACAAGGGTACAGGTCATGGCAGGAGCTTGCTCAGGTCAAAGAACCAGGTGCCTGGCTCCCACCTGAGAGGGGCTAAGCAGAGAGAGACCAGTGTGACGATACAGAAAGCCACAGACGCAGCTGAGGAAGCTGCAGCCCACGGACAGCAGAGGGTCCCTGTGAGCTGATGTGGCCGCCCTGGTCAGCAGTGTAACTGGCATGGAGCACCGTGGGCACCCACTGTGGTGTAAGTGTCCTCTCTGCCCTGCAGGTTTGAGCAGCACCTGGAACAGGAACAGCGGGCCTTGGAGCAGCAGCGACGACGGCTCTACAATGAGGTGGCGGAGGAGAAGGAGCGACTGGGCCAGCAGGCAGCCAGGTGCCACCGAGGGCTGTCCTCACAGTGACCCCTGGCCTAGCCAGCCCCTCTCACAGTGACCTTCTGTGGCCTGACTCTTGCTGGCCTGCAGGCAGCGGGCGGAGCTGGAGGAGCTGAGGCAGCAGCTGGAGGAGAGCAGCGCGGCCCTGACTCGGGCCCTGAGAGCCGAGTTCGAGAGGAGCCGAGAGGAGCAGGAGCGGAGGCACCAGGTGAGCCTCCCCTTGGAATGCCAGCTGAGTCTGGCCTGCAGCGGAGGAAGGGAGTCTCTTCTGCCTGACCACGGTGGTGTGGGGTCCTCAGCAGGGTGGGCAGGGCCTTGGAGTGGCCTCAGGCCCCTCACAGTCTACCCTCCTCAGATGGAGCTGAAGGCCCTGAAGGACCAGCTGGAAGCTGAGAGACAGGCGTGGGTGGCCAGCTGTGCCAAGAAGGAGGTAGGCCAGGCAGGCGGGCGCTGCTCAGGGCTTCCTGGGCGCTTCCTCCTAGCTGTGTGGACCTCGGCGGGTCCTGCTGCTCACTGTCCACATGGATCCAGGACGGTTAGAGTCGGAACAAGAGGAAGTGGGGCAGGGACATCCTGGAGACGTGAGAGGACATGTCCTTCCTCTTCAGGAGTCACCCTGGCTGTGTCCTTCAGAATCACCTGATACCCAGGCCCTGAAGCCCCTGAGGGCCCTGGCTTCTGGTCTTTCCTTTTAGGAATTTGCAAGCCCCGTGGCCACAGGGCAGGTTTGTCATTTTGCCTTGGCCTGTCTAGCAGACAGTAGTAGTTGATCACCTTGGACTATAGTTCTCCAAGAGAGAGGAACAGCCTGCTGCAGTGGTGACCTCCTAGGCTAAGGAGCCATACTACCCAGGGCCATCTCATGCCCCTGCTCACAGAAGGTCCTGAAAACAAGACATGGTCCTCTTGGGACCTGGGGACCTGTGCAGGCCTGGAGCCTGTCACCCTATTCCGTGTCTCCCTGTGACTCTAAGCAGGAGCCATTCCCTGGAGCCCAGCAAGGCTAATCTTGCTGCTGCCTCCGGCTTCTCCTCTCTGCCTCCTCCTGCTGGCCAGTTCTGACAGCCGCATGTCCCTACAGGAAGCATGGCTGCTGACCAGGGAACGTGAGCTGAAGGAGGAGATCCGAAAAGGCCGAGACCAGGAGATTGAGTTGGTCATCCACCGGCTGGAGGCCGATATGACATTGGCCAAGGAGGAGAGCGAGAGGGCAGCCGAGAGCCGGTGAGCTGCCACTGGCCTCTAGCTCCGCAGTCGGGAGAGCCTGGGGCAGAGACAGAGACAGCATCGACACTGTCCCCTGCCTCTGCCTGCCAGTGTGAAGCGTGTGCGTGATAAGTATGAAACGGAGCTCTCAGAGCTGGAGCAGTCGGAGCGGAAGCTTCAGGAGCGGTGCTCGGAGCTGAAAGGCCGCCTGGGGGAGGCTGAAGGGGAGAAGGAGCGGCTGCAGTCCCTAGTACGGCAGAAGGAGAAGGAGCTAGAAGACCTGCGGGCGGTGAGTAGCCGGGGCTCTTTCTGTAGGGGAGATGGGGTGGGGGGTTCCACCCTGCCTTCCCGATCACAGCACCCCCTGCTTGTCAGGTGAACACACAGATGTGCAGTGAGCGGGCCAGCCTGGCCCAGGTGGTGCGGCAGGAGTTTGCAGAGCAGCTGGCAGCCTCCCAGGAGGAGACCCAGAGGCTGAAATCAGAGCTGGCAGAGCTGCGGGCCCGCCAGCAGGTGGAGCTAGACGAGGTGCACCGGAGGTGGGTGCTCAGCACTGCAGGTAGGGGCAGGGGGGCCCAGTCCTGCATCCTCCTGTCTCTTCCAAATAAGCAGTGTAGCCCATGGGCAGGAGCTCACATGGTTTGTATCTGTGCCCTGGGCGTCGCTTAGCTCTGGGGCCTTCCGTGTCTCAGGGCTGGGAAAGGCCCACATGTGCTCCACCGAGGAGGTGGGCAGGATTCTGGCCGGAGCAGGTGATGGTCAGCAGAGAGCCAGCAGCAGAGAGGGTGACAGTAACCTCCCAGAGTCTCCTTAGTCCTTCCAAAGGACTATCCAGGCTGTGGCTGCCTGCCTCTGGCCTAACATGACAATGAGACATCTATCTTGGTCAGCACAGCACCCTGCCCCAGCTCCATCTCTTCCAAAAACCACCTTAGGGTCTGGTTGTCATGGAGGCAGTGCCCCAGGACCGGCTGCTCAGGTCAAGGTAGAGCAGGGCTGAAGCTAGGTGGTAAGAGGCTGCCCTTCAGGCTGCCCTGGGACTGAAGGTGAGGCTGTGCAGAAGCCCAATGCCCATCACTGCAGGGTGAAGACAGCTCTCGCGAAGAAGGAGGCGGCCGTGAACAGTCTCCGAAAACAGCATGAGGTGGGTCCCTCTGGCGGTCTGTGACTGTCTTGCCTAGGGTAGGGGTGTCCAGGGCCTGACTGAAATGTGTTGCAGGCTGCCATGAAGCGGGCGGACCACCTAGAGGAACTGCTGGAGCAACACAAAGGGCCATCTTTGAGTTCTAAGTGACATCGCCCTTGGGATGACAAGCCAAGCCCGAGGCTGACGCTCAGTCCTGCGGCTGGTGTCTAGGTCACGCTCCATGACATGGGGCTAAGGGTAGGACAGCAGCTGGTGTGTGAGAGGCACCATGGAGCCCAGTGCCCGGTACATTACTGTCAGCATGCCTGCAGCTGTTCTATAGTAAAATGGTTAGGTGGCTTTTTTAAACTGCTTCATGTCACCTGCTTGTCTTTCTCTACTGTGTTGGGCGTGGTGAGCTGGAAGCTGGAGACCACTGAGGGCCCCTCAGCATGGTCAGGGGTGGTGGTCCTCACTCTGCCTCTCTCTGGCTCTGACCCTACCTCTCTCCCCTCCCACTTGTCCAGGCTGACAGGACAGTGGTTTACAGCCAGCCCCTCTGCTCTCAGCTCTAGTCCCCAGCAGGTACTGGCCATTTGTTCCTACCCTGGCCTCTCAGTACAGCAGACTCACCTCATAGGAGGAACTGCATCTCTAGCTCAGCCCAGTAACCTCGGCAGCTGCTGCTCCTCCTCCTCCTCCTTCTTTTCTAATATTTATTAATTTAGAAAGTTTACCTCTGTGTGTGTGTGTGTGTGTGTGTGTGTGTGTGTGTGTGTGTGTGTGTGAGAGAGAGAGAGAGAGAGAGAGAGAGAGAGAGAGAGAGAGAGANGAGAGAGAGAGAGAGAGAGAGAGAGAGAGAGAGAGAGAGAGAGAGATTTTTGTCTCCATGTATGTCTACGAGCTACCTGTGTGCCTGGTACGGGCAGAAGCCAGAGGAAATCCTTGGATCCCCTTGAACTGGACTTACAGACAATTGTGAGCCACCATGAGGGTGCAGAGACTTGAACCCAAGAACATATCAGTACCCAAGAACCTGTCTACACTGCCCAGCCTGGGCGGCGTCTACATAGACAGGAAGCGAAGGCTGCTACCCATATGGGAGGCAGAGGCCTAGAGTACTTGGTACAGACAAGGTCTTCTGACCAGGCCTCACTGTCCCATCATCTTCCCAACAGGCCAACTCCAGAGCCAGTGCCCTGGAAGACCCTGTGTGGTGTAGCTTCAGCTGCCAGGCCACCCTGCTGCCTCCTAGAAGCTGCTGCCTGTGACGGCCTGACTGGTCCTTAGCCCTCTGCAGAGTGCCACTTGTCCAAGTCCCTGGCCTACTCTGTGCCTGGGCTCCTCGAAGAAGGCTGGCCACATGATTGCATATGATGTGTTATTTCTCCTGTCTCCTCATAACTCAGTATGTGAGCTCCAGCACTCAACTTACAGTTGAGGGGTTCAGGCCAGAAGAGAGGGTGCAGGACCAGGGCTGAGGCCATACTCTCAGCCTGAAGGCCAATATGAACTCAGAGCACACTTATGCTTAGGGCCTGGGCACACGGGGAGGCTGAGGCCAGCCTCGGGGTTTGGATCCCAGGTTTGGCCTGGCTCTGACCTCAAGTGTGCTTCCTGTTGGGCTGACAAGATGACTTAACAGGCAAAACACCACAGGAGCCTGTCAACCTGAGTCTCCAGAACCCACCTGTCAAAGTCAGGGTCACAGTAGCTGTGGTGAAACCCCATGTCCAAAACACAAGCAGCATGGGGAGGAAAGGGTTTATTCAGTGTATTCTTCCACATCACTAATTGTCACTGAAGAAAGTGAGACAGGAGGTCAGGCAGGGCAGGAACCCGGAGGCGGGAACTGTGAAGCAGAGGCCATGGTGGCGGAGGCTGACTGGCTTGCTCCCATGACTTCCTCAGCCTGCTTTCTTATAGAGCCCCAGGATGGCCCCACCCCCAGTGTGCCGGGTCTTCCCCATCAATTACTAGTTATGAAAATGCCCTATAGGCATGCCTGCAGCCCAGTAGAGGTATTTTTTTTCAATTGGCTCTTTGATGACTGGAACTTGTGTCAAGTTGACATAAACTGGCCAGTACACCAAGTGAAAGGTAGGAGACGGCCAACTCCACAGAGTTGCCCTCTGACCTCTACATGTTCACTGTTGCACAGGCACACACAGCATGCACATACAACAGTTTTTGTTTGTTGGAGGACATTTTGGGGAGAGGGGCGTTAAACAACTATGGGCTGGACCTGGCGCCTATAATTAGTGTTCACAATCTGGAAACTGGGGACTCCCCCGCCACCCCCCCAGAGCAAGTTGGCTAGCTAGACCAGCCATATTGAGGAACCATATTGATTTCAGTGGAGAAACCCTGACTCAAAGGACAGTGTGGGGCGTGACCACAGAAGACTCGCATCAGCATCATGCATCCATGTTTGTGCACATGGGTATGGCCACACCTCCACACATATGTGTGTCCACATATTCTTGAACATATGCATACAAGGGTTCGATTCACAGACACAAGCAAAACAGAAAAATCAAGGAGTGTGCTAGAGTTATGGAATTAGTGGGTTACCTGTATCCGCAAGGTCTGCCTTATTCATTGCATCTTGAGTCACTGGAGCCCTACTGATTTCTTTCCAACTTGTTCTGGAAGTCCAGAGGACAGGACGCTCACATCTCCTACCATATTCACCTCTTTCTTGTTCCAATATGCTTGCTTTTGCTTTGTACATGTCGAGGCTGTGTTAGTAAGTGCCGAGTAACTGAGTTGCTGTGTGTGACCTCTTGCCAGGAGCCATGGCACTTTCTCCCTTGAGGTCCCCTCACCTGACAGTCTATCCATAGCAGCTTTCCTTGTTTGGTGTCTTTCCCCTTCTACCTAACCTTTCCATGGCCTGTAGTTAAGCCGCCTGCAGGCGTGGCCCCAGGTAACATGCAACCCTAGTTTGCTGTAGCTTGTGTCTCTTGATCCAGTGAGTCCACCTGGTTTTTCTTTGTTTTCTGTCTATGTGGCCTAAGCTGAATTTTATTTTAAAGATTTATTTTTATTTCACATGTATGAGTGTGGTATACCATGTGAGGACATAGTGCCTACCAAGACCAGAAGAAGATATCAGATCCCCTGGAACTGGAGTTAGTTACAGACATTGTGAGCCACCCTGAGTGCTGGGAACCAAACTCAGATCTGCAAGAGCAACAAATGCTCTTAACCACCGAGCGAGCCTTTCTCCAGCCCTGTCCTGAGTTCTTGACCCTCCTGCCTGGGCCTCCTAAGTGCTAGGGTTTCAGGTGCATGCCACCATGACATGTCCTAGCAGGTTCAGCAGGGCTGATGTCCTCAGTCTGGCCTGGGTGTAAAGGTGGGCTTCAGTGTGAGCGCTGGCTGGACTTTCTCTTAGCCAAGGTTTCCCCTGAAAGGACTGCAGCCACAGGATCTAACACCTGAGAGACCGTGGTCATCCCATCCCTCACAGCCGCTTACCCCTTGACCAGCCACCAACTGGAAAGTGTGTGGCAGGAAAATGCGCTGTCTTCACACCTGCCTCACAGCCTGCCTTTTCTGGAATCTGAAACTCCATGTCTGAAATGCTTAATCTAACCTGTGGTGGATGTTCAGTGCGCTGAGAGACAGGAAATTCAGGGAAACAGAGGCCTGGTGAGATTCGAGAAAGGTGAAGTAATGGTCAACTTCATTGTCCTGTGACCTCAGAGGGGACCATGAACAGAGCTCTCCATGCAGCCTGGAGGAGCTGAGGTAGAGCCCTGCAGAGGCCCTGGGACAAGGTGAACCTAGTAGAGCCGTAGAGGAAGCCACTCACCCCACTTGTTCAGCTGACACTTCTGGACAACCAGAGCAGACAGGAGCTATCGGCATGCAGATGGGGTTTTCACCGTGAGGCAGAGCCCATGGAGGGGGTGAGTGTGGGTAGGACAGAGGCCCAAGAACTGGATAGCAGGGTTCTTGCCAGGCCTAGGAATCTAAAAGAGCTGACAGCTGACTCCCGGGCTGCAGGTTTCACACTTCATACACCACTTGGCTGCATCTGAGCCTGCACGCACCTGTGTGTACCAACCGTGCATGCCACCATGACTACCAGACAGGCTCAGGAAAGACGAGGGAAGGCAACTTAAAGCGTTGAAGATCAGGCTGAGGCCAGTGTCAGTGCCAGTGTCCCCAGCCAGAGATGGGATTCCCTTCAGGGTGCCCACAGTGACATGGGAACAAAGGGTTGGAGAAAGGACAGGTGGACATGCCCAGTAGAAAGTTGATCTTTCCCCCTCTGCTCAAGTTTGCACTCCCAACACAAACACACATAAGACAGCATTCATTTAAGTTTTTCTGTTTTTCCTGGCACATGGCACCCTCTCTGCTCCCTGCTGGAACTGCCCCTGGCATTGTCCACTGGGGCAGAGGCTCGCTGTGCTGCCATGAGGACCTGGCAAGTCAGGGGCTCATCGTGGTGCTATTACTTGGTTGGGATTTTTTTCCCCCTTGATCAATTTAGAAAAAAAAGTTGGTTTCTGTTTGTTTTTCTGAGACAGGGTTTCTGTGTAGCCCTGGCTGTCCTGGAACTCACTCTGTAGTCCAGGCTGGCCTCAAACTCACAGATATCTGCCCAGCAAGTGCTGGGATTAAAAGCGTGCCCACCCCTGCCCAGCTGATCGATTTAGAAAGTTGTAAAACAGAAAAACGATTTGTAGGAAGTACCCTGGTTTTGTGAGATAGGCCTTTTACTTCCCAGATGTGGTGAAAGATGCCTCTTGTGTGAGAAAGGCACACTTGGTGGCAGCTGAGAGGCGCAGGCTGAAGCTCCCCTTCAACATTTATGAGCAAGTCCCCTAGGCTCTTCAGAGACACTCAAGGACGCACAGCAGACCCTTCTGAAGAGGTGCCTTGTAATCACCCCCTTTCTCAGTAGGGAAACTGAGGCATAAAACAGCTGCAAGCCTCAGTAGACCTGGTCAGGAAGTCAGGGATGGGCCACAGTTGGGCAGTGGCACCCTGGGAACTTCGGGCTCAGGGCCACTTCCTATGCCCCCAAATAGGTCCCTAGCAGGCCCTGAGCCTGAGGGCATTGCAAGATGAGCCAGACCTCAGGGCAGCCACGGAGACTCCCGTGCTGGTTCTGTCCAGCAGACCTCCCCAAGCCTATGATACCGATTCCCCTCTGCCCAGAAGCCTCTTGGATTAGGTGAGGACAGCCCATTCCACATCACGGAGATTCACGTTCCCCATCTGTTAGCTGCCGTGAGACTTGAGGTTTGTGCCTGGCAGGTCTTTACCCTGAGGCTCCTTGGCTTGGCCTCCCAGCAGGCCAGTAAGGGTCAGCCAGGCATTAGAAGGGGTAGGCATGGCAGCTGTGTGGGCAGACACTGGGTTCTGGCCATTTTTTTGGCTACCACTGTTACCTGATCTCATTCCACACTAAGAAGTGCTCTTGTCCCTCTCCAGGGTCTGGAAGGTCTTTCAGGTGATGCTCTGAGCTGCCCAGAGGCAGCCCAGTGGGTGGCACTGGGTCTAGGGACAGGGAGTACCCAGTCCTACATCCCTTCTCACTGGGCACAATCAAGTTAGGACATAGCACTATGGTGTCTGAGAGTAGCAACTCTGTGTCCTTGTCTGACAGTAATGTGCCCATGGCTAAGCCCATTTTCTTCATCTAGACGGGCAATCTGTGTCTGTCCTGACCCTGGAAGGACAGGTAAGAGGTAAAGGCTGTATGTCCTACCCAGCTGTGACTGTCCCTACCCACCTGGGCTCTCAAACCCACAAACCTCGGTGTGTAGGCTGTGGGGTCACAGACCAAAACAGGTCAGCTGATCTAGGGAGTTGCACAGGACCTGGGCTCTCAGCTTCTCCTGCTGTGGATGCCCGCCTCGCCAGCAAGGAAGACGCGGCACAACAGGATTCTTCTGCACACGTTTACTGGGAGAGCTTGATGGCTGTGGCGAAAGACCCCGAGCCCTAGAACTAGCACTGCTTTTATAGGCCTAGGACTGGCGTGGCCATGTCNGATTGGTTCTGCTTTCAGTCCTTAATTTACATGCCCCAGGACGGGCTGTGACTTGGCGTGAAACCCATTGGCACCTGCGCACATTGGTTGTTTACCCGAAATACACGGGCGGTGACCAGTGGTAGCCAGCGCCATCTTGTAATGGCGTTACGTGGCTTCCCACATCCTGCCTTGATTTCCCCATGGAGAGAGGTGAAAGTGCCATCCTGAGATGGCATGTGTCCCCGCCTGAGAAGAGACCTCACTGCCCCTTCCTTCCTTACAAGGAAGCCATGTCATGCCAGGGCTGTCAAGGCTGACTGGGCCTCCAGTGGGCAGGCATAGCCTGGGGTGGAGGCTGGTTGCAACCCAGACATCCTGTGTCTGTCTGGGTTGTACTCACCAAGTTCTTGAGTTGCACCCCCAAAGGATGATGGGTTCTGGGGTACCCATAGAAACAAGTATTTCTGAACTCCCAGGCTGCAAGATTGGCAAGTGTCATTGGCTCCTTGGCCCTCCAGAAAGTTCACAAGATGGAGCTTTCTAGAACATGTGTGTACCAAGAAGTACTGTCTGTGGTCCTGAGCAGGACTGGCTGGTGGCTGGGGTCATGTCCAGTCTCCTGATATGGCCCCAGATGGGGTCCTACTTCCTAACCCTGGGCATGGACACCCCAGCTGCCATTCGGCCTGGGGAGGAGTTAGACACTGATGACTGTCAGGCCTGGGACTGAGATGGGGATAGGAGGCACGTTGGGTCTCAGGTCCCTGGGGTTAAACCTTTCCTAGAGTGTAGCGACAATTTTGGGATTTTGGTTTCTTTGAAAAACACAGAAATATGGGAATGTATTTTCGGGTTTTTTGTTTGTTTGTTTGTTTGTTTGTTTGAGATAGGGTTTCTCTGTATAGCCCTGGCTGTCCTGGAACTCACTTTGTAGACCAGGCTGGCCTCAAACTCAGAAATCCACCTGCCATGCATTTTCATTTTAATCCCAGGTGTGAGATATGAGGCTGCTTCAGATTGTTCAAAGCAGCTGACTGTGATTTGCCTCGTGCTCTAGCAGGGGTGTGATTTTGCCAGCTGCAGATAGTTTCTGTGGTTGTGTGACATTTGGAATTCTGGGGACTTTTCAGAGGGTACATAAATGTTCAGACCTGAGAGAGGTGGTGGGTTGTTGGTTGTTGTTGGTCTCGGTTTGTTAAGCAGTTGTACACAAAGAAGAAACAAGAAGGAATTAGATATCCTGATAGCGAAGATCAAACTTCATCAGCAACTCAATGCCCCTAATCAGCAGGAAGTAGTCTAATGATGATGTCACCACCTTCCTGACTCCTGACTATTCAGAGATCTCTGTCATTTCCTCTCTATCCTTTTTTCCCCCTCTCTTACCTAGCTTTAAGGGTAGAAAGAGTAGAAAGTGGTGGAGAAGGGTGGAAGAAAGAAGAACCTACAAAGTAGCCAAAACCAAGACATTGTAACAAGTTACAAGACATGGTCAGTGAGGAGCTGTTCTGCTGGTGGGAATGCCTGTCCAGTCATGAGACTTGTCCTCCAGACTGGGTTGCTGAGTAGCCCAGGGGCTCAGTTTTACACCCACCTCTGCTTGGCTCCTTTATATCTTGAGGCTGCAGCTTGTCCCCCACCTATTTCTGGACACTTCAGTTTGTCACTGGCTACTCCAAGGGGCTCCCTGGCACCTGACTCATCCACACTAGTTTGGGGAGCCTGACCATGGGCAGCACCTGGACTCCATGGTGACTGAATGGGAGCATTGACTAAAGCCACAGACTGGAACCCAGACCTGGAGCCCCGGGCTGGATGCAAGGCAAAGGTGCTAGCGGGAGGGGCCGTGTAGTGGGAGCCACCAGAGAGGGACAGACAGGCCTCAGCTGGCGGGCACAGTGCAGAGGAGGGAGGGACTGTGGAAACGTAGATGCCATGTTCAGGTTGAGATCTGGGCCCGGAGGAAAGCTCAGCACAGCAGACTTCCATGACTGAGGAGACGCCCAGATTAAATAGGGATTTGTTCGTTTGTCATATGTCCAGCCACACCCTCTCCCCAGATCGCAGTCACTCCTGTCCCCTGACCCCAGCCCCCAGAAAAGAGGCTCCTGGCTGTCTGTGAACAGGAGTTACTCATCACCTTCTGCCAGATGGCTTCACCGTGCGTGGAGCCTGGAACAGAGCCTGGCGCCTATCTGTGGTCACTCTGAGCTGGCAGGAAGTAGAGGGAGGGAAGCCGGGCTGTGTCCCTGAAAGCATGTAGCTTTCCATCAGAGGTCCCTGGCTCATGGGTGACATACAAGCTGTGGTACAATGAAGGAGACGTTCATTTCGATCTGGCCACAGCAGATGAGAGTGAAGGTGTGCCCGCCATTGTTGGGCCATGTCTCCCCGCCCACCTCAGAAATCCTCACAGTAGCCCCCAGGCAGAGCCCACCTGTGCCCTTGTTCAGGAGACTACAGGAAGGTAAGAAGAAACCCCCCATAACTGGGGTCCCTGTGGAGACTGAGGCTCGGTGGTGAAGGGAGCCGCCACCTAGGGTTGCAAGGAAGACTTCAAGGACAGTGCAGAACAGGGTATGGGACACCAGTTGTTCCTGCAGCTCTCTTTACCAAGAGTCGAGCTGCTCTGTCATAGCAGGGACATGGGATTTAGGTTTCAGTGAGACCAGAGCATAGACTAGCAGTTCTCAAGATATGTTTGCACCACCATCTTGGCTCCAGTCTGCTGCAAAGAGCCCGTCAGCCTCCTCTGGCCACCATGGGCTTCAGCCTGTTCTTCTCACAGAGTGAGATTCCTGTGAAAGTTCCAGTTCCCCAGGAAGTTTCTTGTGTCACACTGTGATAGCCAACTGGAGGGTCACAAATGTCTCTTTAGAATATCAATATGTCCACCCCTGCCAGGCTGGCTACAATCTACTGCTTCTTAAATGCAAGCCTTTGCCACGGACTGCTGTACCTTGATACACTGTATCCTGTATCTCTTTGAAGAAAAGCCACAATAAATCCTTCCTCCCTATGTGGCTTATCCTTAGGGTTTTGGACACAGCAACAAGAAAAGTTAACAGATCATCTTCCTTTTTAAACATCAGCTCCACCTGCTCAGCAGTCAGGGAAGCCGGCTCACCTTTCTGCGTGAGTAATCTGTCCCTGTTAGATGCTACATTCTTCACCCTTCCTGCAGGCCCCAGAAACCGCCTTCTACTCTATGCTTTAGGAGTGTGGCAATCCTGGGCACAGGTGTGCCCACATAGGTAGATGTATGGCACTTTTGTGGTTAGCTCTTTTCCTTTGTCATGATATTCTCAGGACTTACTTATGTGCTAGTACGTGTCAGAATTATTTTAAAGATTTCATTTGTATTTATGTTGGTGGGGGATGTGTCTGTGGAAACTAGAAGACAGCATAGGACCCTCTAGAACTGGAGTGACAGAAGGCTGTGAGTCCCCTGATCACCAGATGAAGGTGCTGGCAGCTCAGCCCTTTGAAAGAGCAGCAAATGCGCTTCATTACTGAGTTATTTCTCCAGAACCAAGCAATATAATTGATTTGGTTTTTTTTTTTTGCAAGTTTGTCTTTTTATTTTTTATTTTTTTAAGATTTATTTATTGTATCTTAAGTACACTGTAGCTGACTTCAGACACACCAGAAGAGGGCATCAGATTTCATTACGGGTGGTTGTGAGCCACCATGTGGTTACTGGGATTTGAACTCTGGACCTTTGGAAGAGCAGTCAGTGCTCTTAACCGCTAATCTCTCCAGCCCCCTGTCTTTTTATTTTTTTTAAAGCTGGGGACTGAACCAGGGTCTTGAGCTTGCTAAGTGGGGAGTCTGCCACAGAACTAAGCCCCCAGCCCCTCAGCTTTGCTTTTAAGGCCAAATGAGATTCCACTGCATGGACAACCACATTTTGTTTATTATCCACTGTCCATTGACAGACATTGAGATTTTCTGTACCCGTTGGCTCCAGGAACATGGTGGCCTGCATGTCCTTGAGTCTATTTTTACTTGTTTGAGAGATATGCTTAGAAGTAAAATTACTGATAGTTTAGTAATTCAAAATTCAGTGTCTGGAGAGATGCAGGGTTCTCTTTTACACCAGCTACACCAGCTCACAATCCTACCGGCAGCATCCAGGGCTCCGTTGTCCACAGCTGGCCCACACTTGTTAGTTCCTGTTTTGTTTGTTGTTTGTTTGTTTTGAGAAACCACCTGGCGGGAGGAGGCGGGATCTTTCATCACGTTTGCTCGTTGCTCTTCCCTTGTGATTGGTGGTGCTGGGCGTCCGCCGTTGCTCTTCCCTTGTGATTGGTGGTGCTGGGCGTCTGTCTTGTGCTTTCAGGTGCTTGTTTTCTAGCATTTTTCAGTCTTACCACTCCAGGCTATTCTGGTCTTTGCCCATTTTGCCTTCTCTGTTTGGTTTTCTTATTTAAATATTTAAGGGCTGGGGAGATGGTTCATCCATTAAGAGCACTGACTGCTCTTCCAGAGGTCCTGAGTTCAATTCCCAACAACCACATGGTGGGTCACAACCATCTGTAATGGGATCTGATGCCCTCTTCTGGTGTGTCTGAAGACAGCTAACTAGCTACAGTGTACTCATATATAAATAAATCTATTTTTGTTTGTTTGTTTTTTTTTTTTTTTTGGTTTTTTGAGATAGGGTTTCTCTGTATAGCCCTAGCTGTCCTGGAACTCACTTTGTAGACCAGGCTGGCCTCAAACTCAGAAATCCGCTTGCCTCTGCCTCCCAAGTGCTGGGATTAAAGGCATGTGCCACCGCTGCCCGGCAAATAAATCTTTAAAATGTTTATTGTTATTATTTCAATTTATCCTTTGACAACTCCATACACATGTATAATATATTTTGACCAGGATCATGCCCCATTCATCCCCAATGCTGTCTTCCCTCTCCTACCCTTGGAACCTTTCTTACCAACATTTCCTCCACCCCCACCTCCACTCATGTGTTTGTTTGTTTCCAGACAAGGTCTCTCTGTGTAGCCCTGGCTGTCTTGGCACTGGCTCTGTAGACCAAGCTGGCCTTGAACTCAAGAGATGCGATTCCTCTGCATCCTGAGAGCTGGGATTAAAGGCAAGCGCCACCAGACTCAAGTGCCTCACTGATGTGCATACATCCACACACTTTCGTGCACACTTTCATGCACATACACGTGCACACACATGCACGCAGACACACACACACATGTATGAGCATGCATATCCAAGTGCACACACACGTATGCTTTCATGCATACTTTCATGCACAGACAGGTACACACACAAGCATGTACACCACACACACACACCGATACAGCCCCACCCAACTGTGGAATTTCTTTTGCCGCTGGAAGGAGTCAGTCTGCAATATGCTGCCATGCGAAAGAGCCTTGGGAATTCCACACTGAGCAAAAGAAGCCAGACAGGAAACACGACATGCTATAGGACTCTATTTTTAAGTAATGTCCAGAATAGGCAAATCCACAGGGACTGAGCAGGGGTCACAGCTGTTTGGGGCTCAGGGAGGGGGATGGGCCATGGGTGTTTCCCGGGGGCAGTTTCTTTCTGGAAGAGAGGACTGCTCTGCAGCGGGCAGTGGTAATGGTCACACAGTGGTCTAGATGAGTAAACACTACTGGTGCCTTTGCCTTAAGTTAGTTAATACTATGTCCTGTGGATTTCACCACATAGTATGCACAGTGGGGAGGGATAATTTATCCCCTTATATTAGTTTAGTTTAGGCTGGCCTGTATGCACCACTATGCCTGATTTACAAGGCCCTTGTGCATGTGAGGCACACACTCCACCAACTAAACACACCCCTTAGTTTATTAGTTTATTGTCGTTTACTTGAGATGGTGTCCTACTGTGTAGCTCTGGGCAGTCTGAAGCTCACTCTGTAGAACAGGCTGGCCTCGAACTGGAAGCAATCCTTCTGGTTTGTTCCATCAACTTAGTGCTGTGATTACAGGTGTCCAACAATGTGCCAGACTGATGTTTTCAGTAGCATAAAAGCCAAAGAAATAAGTATCTCCAAGAGATGCTGTAGCGTAGCACCTGGCCTGGCCAAGGGAGCCTGGGAGGGAATGGTCTCAGGGAGGGGAGGCAAGAGCCAGGAGCCAGGAGCCAGGCCATGCTTCAAGGATTCTAGAACTGACGCAGCAGCCCAAGTGGACACTCCCTTGGGGGCCCTCTGCTCTGTGCCCGCCCTGGCCTTGGCTTACGAGAGCCACAGGAACCGTAGCCGTGGTAACACGCCACTATTATTTCCCTGTCCCCTTGGAGAGGCTGTTAGGAAGCTCATACTGCCCACTCTCTTGCCTGGACCAGCAGCAGGTGCAGCCTGCCTCCCAGCCCCCGTGTCCCCAGCAGCCTGCCCTGCACGGATTGGAGCCTGAAGGAGAAAGAGCTCTTTCCTAGGAGCCATTTTTATGCAAAGACGGCCCTCAAGCCCCAGCCTCAGCCCATGGTTTGTCCTTTGCGGGGGGGGGGGGGAGGGGGGGAAGTGGGCTGGTTCTGAGCTCTGGACAAGAGTTGTACCTTCCTGGGGAGGCCAGGCAACGTTGGCAAGCTGTCACTGCAGTCTGGTGTCTCTGGCCAATGTCAGCCCTTGGCCAAACCACCAGCTTGTTGAGCACAGCTGTGGTAGGTGGGGCCCTTTTCAGGGCAAAAGGCTGTCTCTGAGTGAGACAGGCCCCTCCCCCAAGACAGGAACAGTGAGAGCACAATGCTCACCCTAGCCTTCCATTCATCCTTGCCCATGTTGCAGTGCCTCATTTTCTCTCTGTGTTCCCAGGAGGTTGAGATTGGGATGTACCTGGAGGTGCTGCGCCCTTGGTAGGGTGCGGACCTTCCAGGTAGGGGTGCCCCTGGGGTGTCCATTGTGGTATCCACCATATAGGTTTGTCTGCTGACTCTGGGGAGTCTCGATAACTTGCAGAAATGCTTATGTTGCAGTTTAAATGTTTACAGAATGCCTGGGGGTGGGGGGGTGGCAGGCAGCTCAGTGGCCAAGCACTTGCATAGAATGCAAAAAGCCCTGGGTTTTGACTCTCATTACCTTAGTACTACACACACACACACACACACACACACACACACACATGCTAATCATACACACTCACACATACACATTCATATTCACTCACATACACACACACACACACGCATGCTAATAGTACACACACACATACACATACACATTCATATTCACTCACACACACATACACACAGAGAAAGGGGAGAGGGAGAGATCAGCCTAAGGCAGTCTCTAGATCCAGTGACTGCTGGCTTTGGAAGAGGGTGCACACAGAATACCAGGTAATCACCAAGGCTGAGTTCAGGTCACGCTGGAACCTCCAGCCAAGGAAGGAACACCGGAGTCCCAGGAGACCAAGCAAGGACCCTGGTCAGAAGCTCTTGGAAAGTGTGACCCTCTGGCATCTCAGTGTCACACTTGGGAAAGTGAGTCTGTGGTTCCTGCCACCATATGTGTCCTTTGGCTCTGGCAGTCCCAGGACTGCCTTTTCCCCACGCTCCGTTTCCATGCCTCCTGGGACCCTGTTGGAGCTACTCAGGTCAGAAAGAAGGCAGGATGCAGGAAGGTTTGGAACCTATGCTAATAAAGAATGCTTTTCTTCTTCACTGTGATGGAGCTGTGAAGCCTGGAACACCTGAAAAGGTGATCGAGAGCACCGAGCCTCCCCGGCTGCGGCTGCGTCTCTAGCACAAGCTATCTGCGAACCGCCAGAATGAGGGTGAGTGGTGGCTGTGGCCTCAGGCTCTGGAGGCCCAGCTGCCTCTCTGTTCTCGCAATCACTGAAAAATGGAGTGCTTTACTTGATGTGTTTTTGGTTTTATAAACATCAAAATGGACTCTTTCAGGCATAACTACTCAATTATTAGGCTCCTACAAGCTTTATTGAGATGTCAAAAAACTGTAAGATCAGGCTGGAGAGAATGCTCAGTGGTTAAGAACACTGACTGCTCTTCCAGAGGTCCTGAGTTCAATTCCCAGCAACCACATGATGGCTCACAACCATCTGTAATGGGATCTGATGCTCTCTTCTGGTGTGTCTGAAGATAGTTACAGTGTACTTATATACATAAAATAAATAATTCTTAAACAAAAGAAAACTGCAAGATTCACCGCCACTGTGCTGGCATTTCCAAAAGTGAAGGCACCAAGATCAGATGTTCAAAGTCAAGTTCTTTTATCGCACCTTTAAAGGTACACACCTTTAATCCCAGCAATCAGGAGGCAGAGGCAGGTGATCTCTGTGAGTTCAAGGCCAGCCTGATCTACAAAGTGATTTCAAGGTCAGCCAGGGCTACACAGAGAAACCGCGTCTCAAAACCAAGATGGGTCAGTGGGTATAGGGACTTGCTGCCTGTCGTGGCGACCCAAATCTGACTGCAGGAGCCTACATACTGAATGGAGAGAATAGACCCCTAAAAGCTGTTCTCTGACTTGTACACACGTGCCATGACATGGATACCCATGAGTGTATGTGTCTACACACAATAAGTAAATGTAATTCATAAATGTTTTTGAAGTTGAGATTCAGTAGGGTTTTGTTGTTGTGACAACCTTTGGTTGGTCAGCGCTGTTTGCTGTACTCTCTGGGCTCGTAGCTGTCACTTTTATGTAATTCCAGAACTCTTTTTTTTTTTTTTTTTTTAAATCACCTCCACAATAAGCCTTGTGGTTACCCAGGACTTCCCTTCCCCAGGGATTCCGGCAATCCCCATCTGGCTGGTCTCTGTGGACTAGGCTGCTCTGGACATTCCTGTAAACAGAGTCATGGTCTCTGCGGCCTCCTGCCTGGCCTCTGCACTGAGTAGTCTGTTTTTGTGGTTCATCCCCATTCCTTGCAGCATGTGTATCTGTGTTTCTTTCTTTCTTTTTTTCTTTTCTTTTCTTTTCTTTTCTTTTCTTTTTCTTTTCTTTTTTTTTTTTTGAGACAGGGTTTCTCTGTATAGCCCTGGCTGTCCTGGAACTCACTTTGTAGACCAGGCTGGCCTCTAACTCAGAAATCTGCCTGCCTCTGCCTCCTGAGTGCTGGGATTAAAGGCATGTGCCACAATGCCCAGCTGTATCCGTGTTTCAATTCTGCCCGTGTCTTCCTCTCTCCCATCAGCCTTCCTGCCAGGCCATCTCTGCCTTCCTCCATAGGCATGCCTGTCCCCCCTCCCAGGCATGCTGTCTAGGTCAGCTGCTTCCAGGGACGGTCCCTGTGGCACTCCATGACCCCTTTCATGGAACAGAACTGTAGAATGCCCTTCAACATCAGCTGCCAATGCCTCTGTGACACTACTGTAGTCCCTAAGGCTTCTGGCCACAACCAACAGGTGCATGGCCCTTGCCCAACCAAACCCCCACCAGATGCGGCCTTTGTACATTAACTGAAGAGTCTCAGGACCTTGTTTCAACCCTGGTCAGGGAATAAGGGAGAGCCAAACACTAAGGGTCCTCCTACCTAGAGGTGATAGCTGCCCCTGCCTGACATGGGAAGAAGTTCTTCGGGTCAGGCCTGTCTTGATCACCCTTTCCATAGGGTTCCAAGAGAATCAGAAACTCAAAATCCTCTAAATACCTAGTCAGCCATGAGCTCAAGACCAACCCAAAAGCCCACTCGCCCTCCAGGTGAGCTGTTTTGGGTCACTCTGCTGACAACATGGACAGAGATGGCTACCCCCAAACTTCACAAGGACCATGTCAGAAAAATCAGGGAAGCTCTGATACCTCAGACCCTGCTGACTCTGACCACTCTACTCCAGTCGCTGCTGACCCTCTACCCAGACACCTCCTCTCCCTCAGTCTTGGGGCCCTCCTGCCAACAGGGCCCCTCCGGCTAGCACAATCCCTTTGCTCTCCCACCTTCGGACCCCAACGGGCTCTGTAACTAAACCAACAATGAATGAACAGCAGTATAGCTGGTTGTCCAGGACCCCAGAGCTGCAGGTGACAACCCCTCTTCGTGCCTCGCCTACATGCCTCACCTACATGCCGCCAGGCCCGCAGCTTCGTTGAAACGCTGCAAGATGGCGCTGCGGCGGGAGGAGGAGGGGCGCGGGGCACGGCGTCCGTACCCGGCGGCGGCGCTGCCTGGCTGCCTGCTCCAAGCGCCCCGGCTGTTCTGTGCTGGTGGGGCCAGCCGTTTGTCGCATCGTGGCACAGCTGCAGGCGGTCAGTGCAAAAACAGCACCCCAACCGGTGTAAGCTCTTCCGGACAAGCCACCCCCAAACCTGCGAGTAACCCTGTAAACATGAGCTCCTGGGTCCCCCACCTATATTTCCTTCCACCATCCGCTACTCAGCAGGACCCCAGTTCTGCACCTCCATGGACACTCCCGTCTGTAACCTCCCCTGTGACCCTTAGCCTCCTGTGTCAACCACCAGTGACCTCTTGAGATGCCCACAGTCTCAAGTCAGCTTCCAGTCTCAGTCGCTCCCCCATCTAGGGCTTGGCCCCTCATAGTCCTCTCAGCCTCCCCCGACCTCCGACTTCCATACTCTCCTCCATCACCGTAACCTGCCTGGGTGCCCCTGGCCTGCATCCATCGGCTCCTTCCTCCAAAACCCCCACCCACTTAGGAGCAGACTCCTCTGGAGCCCCAAAGCCTCGATGACCCCACTGTTTCCATCAGCCTCAGTGTCCCTCTTCCCTGTCCCGTCCAGTTTCCATCCCGGTAGCCGGTAGCCGAGGCCTGCATACCCTTTCCCTCAGCCCCACACCCTTAGTATGCCAAGACCTGCGTGTCCCTTCTATGCTGTGTCTCAGCTCGGTGCTCCTCAGCTCCCATAGCATCAGCCTCTGTGCCCTCTTCCCAGCCTGCATCATTTAGTGTCCCACAGCCTGTACCCCTCCTTCTGCCTCGGTCCCCTATCCTTTGCCCCAGTCTCCATGCTTCCCAGGCTTCATTCAGCCCCCTCCGTATCATCTGTGCATTCCTACCTCCCCTCCGTGCCCTCAGCCTTCATCCTGCCCCCCCCCCGTAGTCCCAGCTTCCGTGCCCCCTCCCCATCTCTTAGTGTCCCACGACCTACGTGCTCCTCCCCTGCCTCTGTCCCCTCTCCGTATCCCCAGCCTCCGCGCTGCCCAGCCTCTGCGCCCCTCAGTCTTCACCCCCCCCTCATTCCATAGCCCCCCGTACCTCCGTGACCCCTCTCCTTCCCTCATTGTCCCACGAACTGCGTGCCCCTCCCCTGCTTTGTCCCAGAAAGTAACCCCCAGCCCCCATCTCCATCCCCCCTCCCGCTCCGCCCCCCCACTCGCGCGCGCTCCCGCGTGTTTTCGGACTGCACCAGCCAGAGCCCCGCGGCGCCGCGGCGGCGGGCGGAGGCGCCTAGTCTGTCGCCGCCCCCACTGGTGCCCGCGCTGCGGCGGTGGCTGGGGGCGCTAGGAGCGGGGGGCCGTGCGCTCCGCACCTGCGGAGGCCGCTGGACGATGATGCCGGAACGCCGGCCCAGGCCGCCGGCGTTCTGAGCTTAAGCGCAGCGCCTGCCCCGGGGATGCCCATCGCGCTGCTGGCCCTGGCCATGTCGTCGTCCTTCTTCAACCCCAGCTTTGCCTTCAGCTCCCACTTCGACCCGGGTGAGTCCGCGCGGCGCCCTCGGAGGCGGCCTTGCGGCTGCGACTGCCCCCCCACCTGTCTCCCCACCGCCGACATGATGCTGCTGGAGCCACGGTTTCCCATTTTGCCTGGAAATTAACCCTTTCTCCGCCCTGAGTCCCCGCAGAAGAACAGGGACCGGCGAGGACCCACTACAGGTCTCCGGAGGTGGGCAGGCCTTGGGGCCAGACCCTGTACAGCCGGGCCCCTTCAGCGCTGGCTGGCAGCATCAGCCCCTGCCTCTTTGGATGCCTCCCTGGCACAGGTAACTGGGACAAGAGGGCCTGTGTTGGCCCCAGGTGTCCCGGAGAGAGGTTGCCAGGACTCAGGGCCCCAGGGAGGTGAGGGGGTTCTGTGAGGCAGGGCAGGAGCCCAGGCCCGCTGTGGAAGCTTGCTCATCCATATTCTGGCGTGGAAGGCTCCTTCCTAACCCTGGTGCTGTTTTCTGCAAATCCCTGTCCAGGCAGCATGCTCCTCTCCCTCGGCAGCCTGTGGTGGGTGTGGGGACCGACGAGGACCCTAGCATGAGCCCACCTGAGGTCCCACTCTAGAGAGGTGGTGCTGACTAACTGCATAGGACCTGGGGTCGGGCATCTTGCTCTACCTGGCTAGTGGACGCAGCGGTAATGTGTTTACCACAACTGCTTGGCCAGGGTGGGCAGCTGTGGTGGGCAGAGGGGGCTAGGGCAGCTGTTTCTAACCCTGATTCTTTTGCTTGGCCTGGGAGGGAGGGGAATGAACCTGTGCCCAGGAGGAGCCTGGAGTCCCACCCACATGTCCCTGGAGCTTTGGCTGCACAGCCCAAACAAAGCCTGGCTCACATATGATGACTCTCCTGGGTCTCCCTCCTGGAGTAGGGCCAGAATGTGCAGTGATGCAGAGTCCCCTGGGCAGGGCTGGATCTGAAGGCATTTGCTCCCAGGGAGGGGAGCTGATGGAGCTGTCTACCTGGTGTAGGGCTATAAGTGTCCTTTGCTCAGAGATGACTTCCTGGGTGAGCCAAGGGGCTTGGAGGTCACCATTTCACCATGCAACCCAAGGCACAGAACCTATGTGCTGTGTCAGTGACCCCTTAAGCCCAGGGCGGGAGTGGAGGTGGCCTTGAGAAGCCACCCAAGGCCCAGACTACCTTTAGGGACAGACATCCAAGGGCAGCATCACCATCTTAGGATGTCTCCCATGGCAAGCCTCACCTGGCCCTTGGTCCTTCCAGTGGGCGGCTATTCCTGACTGCAGACAGGTGGCCTTGGAGTTGTGGGGGGGGGGTAGGGGGAGCCTAGACTGACCACAGTAGGGAGGAACCTATGTGCCCTCCCACCTGCCTCTGCTGGGCCCAGACCTGCCTGGTGGTCTATCACCCCTTGCTCCTCCAGGGTATCCAGGATGGGAGTTCCCTTCCCCCACATCAGAGAAACAGCAGGGTTCTGCAGCTCTTGTGTTTTTTTGCGCAGTAGATCAGTGTAATTACAGTGTGCTGCTTTAATGATCTAAGGGGGAAAAGTGTTGTAGGCAAGAGGACTTCTCTTGAGAGCTGTATGCCTGTGGACATTGTGTCCCTCCTGTCCCGACAGTCCACCCATGGGTGTGGATGATGGTAATAAGGTTGGGGACCTCAGTGGGGGTGACAAACCCTGGTCCTATGGGTGCTGCAGAGGAGATATGGGGTCCACTGTCTTCCCATTAAATCTTTGCTTAAAGCCTACTATCCCCCCACCCCTAACAGAGTTCCCCGTGTCTGTCTTTGCTTTGCCTCTGTTTCCCAATCAGTAAAATGGGATGGTGATGCCTATGGCTAGGTCTGGGTTGGAGGAGATGCCTGATGAACTATTTGGTGGGGTGAGGAGGTGTGGACACAACTGGTGCCTGAGGCCTCTGCACCCACGGAGGGGGAGTGGCTTTTCTTCATGCTCATAATACAGAAAGACCGTCTATCTGGTCTCTTGGAGGCACCAGAACTCAAAGGAGGTCTCATGTTCACAATGGCTGAGGAGCGTGTCTGTGGGCTCCCAGTGCCTCCCAATAGGGTACTGAGGCTGAACATAATCGTGGGGTGTTATGTGATGGCCAGACAGGCACCCAGAAGGGCCAGTCACCTGTAACATCTGACTCTTTGCTCCCTGGCATCCAGGATATAGATGATCACGAAGCATTTCTTGGCAGGCTTGGCCCAGTAGCCTCTTTGCTCTGTGGTCTTGGGCCATTCTTTCAGCCTCTTGGGGATCACTCTGTAGGTAGGCAGAACCTGGAAGACAAAAATGAGAGAAGTCTTCATGGAGGGCAAGGGTGGTTGGGAGGAGAAGGAGTCGATGACCACGTAGTCATCTCACACTGACACAGGGGGACGATCTTATTTCTCACTCTCCACACTGGTGTGCCAGGTCCTGAGATGGGCAGGCCTCAGGACGCTGTGGTTGCTGGAGCCTGGTACCATCCCTGGTGCCAGAAGCAGCGTTGAGGGGGGTGCTTTTACTGTTTCCAGCATGGGGTCTTCTGTACTCCCAGCATGCCTTGGGGCTGCCCTGCATGCCGGGGCTCTGGGAGATGCCCCCACCCCCATTTGCTCACCTCCTGATGTCTGGCCCTCTCTGGTCCTTAGCTCCCTTATCTGTAAGGTAGCCGTGTGGTGGTGTGGACACCGAGTACAGGCAAACAACAAGCGAGGCTAGTCACGGTGGCCTCTGCCGGGGTCTAGCCTGAGGCCTGTGGGCTGTGAAGCTGGCGTCCGTTTGCAGAAGCTCAGAGAACGCATGGCGGTCCCGCTCAGTTATTCAGCATTGCCCACGTACCCCACACTGTGCCTTGGCGTCTCCAGCGTTCCAGCTTACATCCCGGTCCTTGCACAAGTCCTCACCCCATGTTGGGCTCCTAAGGAAGAGCCCGCTGTGCCTTTCCGGAATGGTTGTTCCCTTGGTGTCCGCGTGTGGCAGGGTACAGAGCTGGCATTGCTAGGGTTGTGGTGACTGTGGCAGAAGGGGCTTGGTCTGAGTGGCACATGGAGCTTGGGCCGAAGGGAGCCCTGGAAATGGGCCAGAGAGTTCCCAGGAGTCCTGGTCTCTGGCTCACAGATATATTTGGACTATGGAAAGTTGTGTCCATTGAGTGACATGACACCCTGATCCTCAGTGGACCTGGTTGAAGGAACCAGCTCACCGGGTCTTCATAGCAGCTGGACCTAGAGTATAGGCGCTGCCCCTGGCTTGTCGCCTTGCCCTACGGGCCCAGTGACAGGAAGGTCAGAGCCTGAATTTAAGGCTGACCCTACCTCAGTATGACCTCATCTCGATGAATCAGCCGAGCCTCTAGGTTACAGGTGAGCAGGCTGAGAGGTGACTGGGCAAGGGCCTGGCTGCCAGTGGCCATGTACAGACTGCTCCTCTGAGAGCTGGCGCAGGAGGATCATCAGAAGGTTTGCCCACCCCAACACCGCACCCATATACCCATAGGTGTGCAGGGCTCCGTACATTCGTGGCACATGCAGACATGGGCGTGAAAAACCTGCAAACACACATCTCCCAAATGGCATATGAGGCACGGTTATTCAGGCTGGCATGTCTATGTCCAAAAAGTGCACCTGCACACACACACACACACACACACACACACACACATGCACACGCGCACGTGCATGCACACACACATACATACACACACGCACATACACACACACACATACACACACACTCTGTGGGCACATACAGTATACAGGCACCTCTGTGGGCATTCTTGTGGGTGTGAGAATCCTTCTCCCCGGAAACCAGCTCTCTAGGACACAGAGTCCCACTGTTTCATCTCAAGGACAGAACATCTGCATGTTTCTGCTCCCTTGAGAGGTATCACCGGCTCCATGTCCACCCAGCACCTCAGGGTGGGGTCTTGTTTAGAAAGAGGGTCTACAAAGACAATTTGTAAATTTGCCTCATACTGAGGCAGGGTGAACCCTAAATCCCATGGCAGATGTCCTGCTATGACACAGAAATGGGAGGAGACGGGGCGGGGTGCAGGGGAGAGGAAGTGGAGACTGGGGTGGAGGAACCGTGAGCCGAGGCCTGTCTAGACCCCATGCTGGAAGAGCTAACAAGACCTCACCCCAGGCCTCACTGAGCCTGCTGGGCCAGGAAGGAACCACTCTCGAAGAAGCCACCAGTTTGGTGATCTCCATCCAGAGCGTCTCAGGAACGTAGTGCAGTTTCCCTCAGGCCTAGGGACCGAGGCAGGAGCTGCAGATCTGTAGCTCGCCTTGTGTCTGTGTGTACATGGTGGGTCCCGATGAATAATGTCCCTGCTGTCTCTGGCACCTGTCCTGCACTCTTGGAGCACTTCCTGAGGGCAAGCTGTGCCCAGCTCTCTGCCAGGCCCTCCTCATGTGACTGTGACCACCTGCCTTTCTCCCATGGCTCTTGAGACAGGGACTAGGGTCAACTGGAGGGAGCCTGATGCAGACTGTGATCGGGGGACCCTCTCTTACTGTCTTGTTCCCAGGTAGGAAGGAGAAAGTCGGCTGAGAGCCTTGTCTATGGTAGAGAGATCCCCGTGCCATCCCTGGCCCTTGTCATGTGATAATCTAGGTCATAGTGTCTGTTGGGGCTTTGATTTCAGACCCCCGTAGTCTGGGCCCTGCCTGGCTGTCACAGAGGAACCAGTAGCTTTGGGACCAGTGTCTGTGGCCTACCCCGCCCCCAGCTCAGGAAGCCGGCAGAGGAAATGAGGGCAGTGGCCAAAGCCAGAGCCAGTTCCCGAGCTGACAGTCTGGGTGGATGGTTGCCTGAGGACTGTCACAGGAGGCAGAGTCACGTGGCATCCCCCGTCTACTTCCGTCAGGGCCATGGCTAGGGTCAGGGGGCTGGGACATGAGGGTGGGGTGGAGTTGGGAGTTCTCCAGAAGGGCCACTCTGGGTGGAGCAAAGCTGGAGTCTCATAGGAGCGCGTCCAGAGCCGGTATGTGGGTATTCTGGGAGGACACTGCCTGCCGACTCTGTCCCTGCCAGCCCAGGGTGGGGGAGGACACAATACTTACCAGATCTCTGGTCTAGCCAGGACCCCACCTGAAGCCGTGGCAGTTCCTAGAGTGGGGAGGGCCTCTGTAGTAGGTGGGCTGGGCAGCCAGGGTCACCTGTCCCAGGTGAGGTGAAGCAGGTGCCTCTCACAATGGTGATAGTCATACCTCCCCCTTCTCTATACCATCACCCCGAGATCTGCATGAGTCACCACCTTCTTGTTAAGCGACAGAATCCATCACTGCTCACACACCTCTGTCTCTGGGGAGGTACATCTGTCGCTGGCTTACTGACTTGGGCACATGGCATCAGGGACCCTTGACCAGCTGGCCTTGGGCTCCTTGTAGGGACCACCTACCTGCCCTGTGAGCCCGATGGGATGGGAGCCAGGATCCCAGACTGGGCTCTGGAGGAGGCCACCTGCGTTCAGAGACTGAGCTTTGAGGCCCGCCGGGCGTCTGGACACTGTGCTGCAGGGTGGAGATAGGATCCATCATGGCTCTGGCTTCCCACTGTACCCCATTTCCTAAGCTTCTCCCCCACTCTCTGTGCTGCTTAGGAGGGGACCTAGGAGTGGTGTGCACCAGTCAGGTACTCAGAGCTGAGTGGCTGGCTTGGAATTTGCCAGTAACTTTCAACAGGCTGTGAGGAGGCATCCTTAACACCACGCCCACCACGCTTGCACCTTACTCTGGGTGGCTGCAAGGTCACCTGGGTGGCCGACCTAGGTAAGGAGGGTGTAGTCAGCTCTTGAGGGGTTTGTTTTCTGGGGACATGGAGCTATCTGTGGGGGCACACTGTGGGACTTCCTTGAGCCCCCAACTATTTTAAGTGGTGCGCATATGCTTAGGTGCCCCTGAGGCTCTGTGGCTGCACATCAGTCGGACACACCTATGTGACCATACTCCAGGTCCTGGCGGCCCCCTTGTCCCACAGAGCCACCTATAGCTGCCTCAGGCCTCTGCAGGATATGGTGTGTCGCCCACACCTTGGGAACAGAGCGTCAGAGGCGTACGCTCTGGGGGTAGGCACTGGCTTCTGTCCAGCTTTGGCTGTCTGTCTGTCATGGTGATGCTCCTGTGAGTGTTTCAGAAAAGCACCGCCCACTTTCCTCCTTTTCTCCCTCCTCCCTCCCTCCCTCCCTTCCCTAACTAGCATACTCTGCCTATAACTGCTAGCCCCTCCTTTCCCTTTACTGAGACATAATTTGCATATTATAATTCATCTCTGAGAGCATAGAATTCATGGTTTTTGGTATTTTTAGAGTTGTGAGGTCTTCACTATAGTCCATTTTTGGAACATTTTGTCTTGTTAATAATCACCCACACCAATTAGCCACGACTCTGTCACCGCCCTGCTGTCCCTGTCCCGTTGATCATTAATGTCATAACAACTTGTCCCATGTCATGTCTCCTGGACTTCTTGGTCATTCTGCTGAGCACATACTGCAGGGGTTGTCCTAGACACTGTTGTGTGGCTTCCCCTGACCCTACAGAAGGTGTCATCTCAGGAGCGTGGTGCTCTGGCATGTCTGTCCTTGGGCACTGAGGGCCTCTGTGAGTGGATTCTGCAAAAACTCTTTTTGCGGTTGCTTTGGGGACACATCTGTAGGTTCGGTCTGTCCTCCTCAGCTGTGTGTGTGAGAATGCTGTTGGTTCCTCTACGCCCTTACATTCTTGTTCTGTCTGTGACCACAGTGCAGTGCAAGGCAGGGTGGACACCTCCGCCCAGCATGAAGGCCAGGGTGGGAGTGTTTGCCCCTGGCACCGGCACACTTCCCCTCTTTCCTCCAGTGAGACATGTTGGCCACTGAATTAGCCACCTCCTGGGCACCGCTGGGTGCAGACCATTGTGTATCCTGGAGCTGCCTGGAATCCTTTTGGCATTCACCAGTCATGGCTGAGAGGCACTTCCTGGCTGACTCGTGAGAGTGGATGACAGGAAGGGACACACCACGATTGCCCTCAGGCCTGCCCAGCCCATGGAGCTGCCTCATGCTCTATCCAGAGGACCCTGTTACCAAGAGTGGGACTGTGGCAGCTGCCCAGGAGCCAGACCTGCTGTTTTATCTTCTCTTACAAGCCCTGTCTAAACAGCCAAGCCAGTGTGTTCTGTGCGCTTCTCAGTCTAGTCGAGGACCTGCGGATTTCTTGCTCGGCCAGCCACAGCTTAGGCCGAGCATCTCATGTGTGAGAGGGGCCAAGGGGTGTGTGTCAGAAGGCCTCAGCATGTCCTTTCAAAGGGAACAGACAGTGTGCCTGGAGCAGGGAGCAGCTTGGGGAGGGAGCTACCAGGACAAGCTCTGACTTTGTCACTCCCATAAGCCACCTGAGCTGGCTGGGTGTGGGGGTTCTCAGATGGGAGGCATAGGCGCAAGCTGAATAACCACTCCATCCTTGGACCAGCCTGGGGTGGGGGGCACCGGGGTGCCAGAGAAAGGGGTGAGGGGCTTGGAGGTCAGACTTGGCGCAGTTTTGACGCGTGTCAGTGAAGGCGGGACCTGTGAGTGTCATGCCGTGGAACTCCCTTCTGTTCCTAGTCCCCTGGGTGGGCTTGATTCCAAGGCGCCCTCTGGAGGATCCAGGAAGGCAAGGTTTGGGGTCTTGCAGAAGAATCCTAGGAAACCCTGTACGTGTGGGGTCCCTGCAAGAGTAGAGGGGTGGTGCTGACCCCTAGTGTGTGCCTTAGGATGAGAATGCGCATGTGAACACTCCATGTGAGAGGTGTTGGGGGACAGTGTACATGCTCACGTGAGCATATGTGTCTACCTGTGTGTCTGTACAGGTGAGCCACAGCTACTGTGTCTGTGTAGGTGTGAGTGAGTGTAATGTGTGTGCATGTATTCGAGCACTTGACAGGGATGGGGGAGATGAGTGTGTGAGCAGCTGTTGGGTACATGTGTTTATGTGCATATGTGCACAGGTGTGTGTGCATCTGAACACAGTGTAAAGATGTGACCCCCAGAACCCCTTGGGACCCCCTCCCAGGGCCTTCCCAGAACCCCTCTGCCCTCCTTGTTCCTGCCTGCTCTCTTAGGCTTCTGGGTGCAGATGGTCATTTTATTTCCATGTTTACCCAGATGACAGAGGGGCACCAATGACCCTCCTGGAGCTGATCCAGGGTCTGAAAATACGGAACCAGGTCAAGCATTCACGTAGTCTTTCTCTTGTACCCACCTGCCAACCCGCTGTCCCTATAACCTTGCCAAGCTGGATCTGCTTCCTTCAGCGCCCCCCACCCCCACACCAGACAGGACAGTGGGAGGCGTGGGTGGAAACCCTGGTGGGCAGCCGATCTGTCTGCCACAGTAGTCTCCAGGCAGGTCAATGCCTGAGTATCCTTGGGGTCATTTGCAACCCATTTAGCCACAGCTACTTTGTAGCCATTGGGCACAGTGTTCTGCTGGAGGGAAGTGGTTCTGTAACTCAAGCTCTCCACCCGACATCCTAAACAATGCCCAGAATTCTGCGTGGCAGCCTGTACCTGCCTCGCATGCGGGGGCAGAGAGGCTGGGGAGGCTGGGGAGGAGCTGGGTGGACAGTGTTACCTTTTTCTTTTTGTCTTTTTTTTTTTTTTTTTTTTAAAGAATTCTTTTTTTGTTTTACATTTATGAGCACACTGTAGCTGTCTTCAGACACACCAGGAGAGGGCATTGGATCCCATTACAAATGGTTGTAAGCCACCATGTGGTTGCTGAGAAATGAACTCGGGACCTCTGGAAGAGCAGTCCATCACTCCAGCCCCCAGTATCTGTGGTCTTTGAGGGCACAGTCTTCTCTCACAGTGCCTTCTCACAATGCCATCTTAACTCCTCAGGGGACTGATACACCTTGCTACATCTGCCTCAGTTTGCCCCCTACTGGTGGTCAGGGCAGGAGGAGAGCCTAGAACAGTCCATGAGGCTGTGGAAACCTCTGTGTGCATCTTTGCTCTGAGCTTGGGGTGTCCCATGGACAGGACCCGAATCCTGGGAGACCAAGAGGATGGAAACTAGGAACCTAACCGCTGTAAGACAGCACAGTAGTGCCAGTGGCTTAGGCTCAGGCTGCTGAACTGGCTTCTGTGTCCCCGCCTGAGGAACTGTGTCCCACCTGGGGTCAAGACTTCCCCTCCTCCTCCCTTCTCTGTCTAGGACCCCCGAGCTCCATTATAGCGCCTGCAGGAAGCGGGAAGGGGCTCCTGGGACAGACACTGTGCCCCAGCTCTCACCCTTGGCACCTGGGCTGCCTGCTGTCCAGGCCTCCTGGCTCCATCTGCGCCTGGTTTGTTTGTTTGTCTGTCCAGCTTCCTTTTGGGGGGGATTTCCCTTTGCATCACCAGAGTCAGGGGTCCTCAGGTGCATGGAGCCCCTGTGTTCCACCTCCAGGACAGAGTCTAGCTGCATTGGCAATATCAGATGCTCTGTCCTTGGAACCCACAGTGGTACTGACACAGTCCCTGAGATCCCAGGTCAGGGGTGACTGTCACACCTCCAGGAGGGGGACTCCAGAGCCACACCCGTATAAGTGTGGCCTTTGTTCCATGATGGTGTGGCTTCTGTGCGTGGACACTGAAGAACAAGGCTTGGGGGCAGGGCTTCCTGGGACAGGGCAGGAAGGAGGTCTGGGAAGGAGCATAGACCCAATGGGGACGTTGGGGTCGGGCGGAGCTTGCTGTAAGAGCCCCAGGGACACCCAAGTGTTAAACTGCTCTCTGCAAAAAGGCCCCACACCAGGGAGGGCGGCGGCCGCTGCCTCTGAGCAAGCTGGCCATCCAGGTAGCACGTGCCGCTGCTTCTGTCTGGCAGCAACCGCTGCCTCTGAGCGAGCTGACCATCCAGGTAGCACGTGCCGCTGCTTCTAGAACATCCTTCCTATCCCAGAAGGACCCTGCTGCCACTCTGGCCCCTGGTTACTGTAAACCCATATATGTCTGAGGTTTGCTGCCCTTCACATTGGGGGATCTCATGGTGTTCACTGAGGTAGCATCACACTGGGTGGAGCATCTGGGGCTCTGAGTGGTGTTTTATCTTCATCTCTCAACTCCTCGATAGTCTTTAGCTATCTTCAGAGGCCAGGTGGCTCACTCCTGCCCTTCAGACAGCCTGACTGCATCTTCTGCAGGACGGGGGACACTGAGGCCATGAGGCTCCGGGGATGGGGGTCTCACCCACTTGTTTATTTCCCTTCTAGACTTTGTTCCTGTGAGTTTTCATGGGCGTTTGAATGCGGGTGTGTGAGAGTGTATATGAGAAGGCTTGTAATTTTGAGTGTGAGAGTGCACATGAGTGTCCAAATAGCATCAGTGTGTGTGTGAGTAAGTGAGCAGAGACTAGTGAATGCATAAGTGCATGCAGTTGGAGTGTGCACATGTGTGTGCCGAGTGCATTTATGTGCACCCTTGTGAGTAGACACGATTGTAAGTGGGTATCTGAGTGTGCATAGGTGTGCCCCAGTGTGGGCTAATGAGTGTGAATGAATGTGAAGGTGCTGCATGAGTGTTCTCATAGTGTGCCTGCACACTTGTGGGCTCACAAGTGTGTGTATAATACATGGGTGTATGTGAATATGTGTGTGTGCATGAGAGGATGCATGCCTGGTGTCTTAGGGTTTTACTGCTGTGAACAGACACCATGACCGAGGCAAGTCTTACAAGGACAACATTTAATTGTTGGCTTATAGGTTCAGAGGTTCAGTCCATTATTATCAAGGCAGGAGCATGGCAATGTCCAGGCAGGCATGGTGCAGGCAGAGCTGAGTTCTATATCTTCATCTGAAAGCTGCTAGTAGAAGACTGACTTCCAGGCAGCTAGGTTGAGGGTCTTAAGTCCACGCCCACAGTGGCACACCTACCCCAACAAGGCCACACCTATTCCAACAGGGCCCTACCTCCTAATTGTGCCATTCCCTGGGCCAAGTGTATACAAACCATAGCACCTGTGTTCACTCACGCCCTGGCCTGCACTGGCGCTCTCTCACCCACCATGCTCTACTCCGCCCTCTAGGACACTGCCAATGTCCTAGAGCCTCCATGTAGCCCTTGTGGGCTTCGTATCTGGTAGTTTTAGCCCTATCACTTGCTGGCAGAAGTCCCTAGGGTAGGTTCTCTAGGTTCTGGGCCCAAGGAAAGGCCTGTGCAGGCCAGGATTCTATGAACCCCAAAGTGGAGCATAGAAACCAGCTTTCTCCCGGCCAATGGCAGCTCAGCTGAGGCACCCACACCCGAGTATTGAGTGCAGCAGGGGTGAGGTGGGCAGAGAGCTGCTTGGAGACCCTAAGGTGGGGGTTGAGTGTTATTCTTGGGCTCTTTACAGAAGAGACTGACAGTGTTAGGGCTGCGGGGTTGGAATAACTTACACACCCCCTGATTCCAAGTGGCTTGCACTCAGCTGCCAGTGTGAAACCTGAGGAGTGAAGTCGCCAGTTTTCTGCCGCTGTCCACCTCTGGGATGCTTCCTCATTTTGTTTCCAGTACTTGTGGTTGGTAGTTACACAGACCTACATCCTGTCCCGTGCTTCATGTTGCAAGGTGCAGTTGATCCAGATGAAGATGTGTGTTCACAGAGTAGAGCTGGATGAGTTTTGGCTTCTTCCCCATCCCCTTTTTTATACTCTTCTCTTCATTCCTCCCCTCCCTCTCCTTCTCTCCCCCTTCTCCCTCCTTCTTCTACTCCCTCCCCCTCCTCCTCTCCCTTCTTCTACCTCTCCTCCCCTTCTCCATCCCTCCTCCCTTTCCTCCTCTCCTTCCTCCTCCCCCTCCTCCCCTCCTTCTTTTTCTCCTCCCTCTCCTCTTCCTCCTCTCCCTCCTCCTCTGTCTCCCCCTCCTCCCCTTCCCCTTCTTGTGCTGGGGTTGAGTCAGGGCTTCCCCTGTACTAGGTAAGCTTTCTACCATTGTTCTGTACCACCATCCTCGGTGTGTTTTAGGCAGAGCCTTGCTATGCAGCGGGCTAGCCTTAAAACCTTTGTCCCCCTGCCTGCCCCTGCTTCCCAAGTGTGAGGATTGCATCCTGCTTTTACATCTTCTGCTATAGCCACTCCAGTTAGTTATTTGACTGTGTCCATGTTTATATGCTCATGTGTGTGTGCACACATGTGTGTGGAGGCCAGAGACTAACATGGAGTGTCTTGCACAGTCGCTCTCAGCTCAGTTTCCAGACAAGGTCCCCCTGAACCTGGTGCTCACCGATGTGATTAAGCTGTCTGGCCAGCAGACCTCAGGCAGCCTCCTGCCTCTGCCTTTCCAGTGCAGGGATTACAGGAATGTTTTTATAAAAAAGAAAAAAAAATCAAGCGTACTTAAAGAAAATCAGATCCATTTTTTGCTTCTGTGGTTTTTAGTTGGACATTTAACATTCTGTCTTCCCTGAGGAGGCTGGGCTGAGGCACAGATCATTTGTATAGCAGTTGGTGAGTTTGCGTGAGGCCCTGGGTTCACCCTCAGTGCTGCTGAACACCCACACCCTGCCTCCAACATTCCCTCTTTTCTGTGGTCCAGGCACAGGAGGTTTCTGTAGCCAATGCTGCACCAAGGGCCGGCCTCTCCACTTCAGGCCTGACTGGCTGTTTCCCATTTGATCCTCTTGAATGGGAGCCTGTGTCATGTGACAGGGCAAGCTCCCCCTCTTACACCCTTCCTTTTTAAGGGGTACAGATGCGTGTGACTGACTGCCTCTGCAGTCTTTCTAGGGGACATTCTGACCTCAGTCCTGTCTCCACAGCCCTCAGACTGCAGCAGCTTCATGGGGAGAGTTCAAGGTTCACCCATGAGTCCTGAGGGTGACCATATGGGCACCCTCTTTCTGGGTGCTGACCACAGGACCCCCTTAGCTCCATCTCTTGTTTATCCCTTTGTTTAGCCATGCCCATCTTGAGGACACTTAGAGGAATACTTTAGGGTGTAGTTTGGGCTGAGTCTATGTGCAGGCCCAGTTACCGAGGCTGCACAAGGCAAAAAGGAGGGTTATCCTTGCATCACTGATGAGAATCCTCAGCCTGCATTACTGATGAGGGTCCTCAGTTACTTGAGGGTGGTTCCATGTTTCTGGAGGGGATGGGTAGCCAGTTACTGGAAGTGAGTTTGTGTGATACAAAGTGATACAAAGGGAACTTTGTATCACTAGCCTGGAGTCTTCTGTTACTTGAAGGGTTACTGGAGAAGGGCCTGACATCATGGGAAGACAATCTGGAGTCCTGCAGGAGTGCCTTGTGTCAGCCTTATGTCACTGGAGTGAAGTCTTGCATCAGTACAGAATGCCATCACTCTAGGGGCTTTTGCGGCACTGGAGACGATAGACCTTTGCTACTGAAGGGCTATCTTACGTCATGGGAAGTGGTGCTTCATCTCATGTGGGTGGGGTGGTAGCCTTGTGTCTCAGGAGGGACAGCCCTTTGTCTTGGATGCCAGAAACCACTTCCAAAGGACCCCAAGGCTCTGAGGTGCTTTCTGTTTCTGGCGGTCCCTGGCATCTGTCTTGGCATGAGGGTAGAGGGGGCTGGAGGGGGCATGCTCTGACTTCCCACATCTGGCTGGTGCTCACTCTAGGCGTACACTGATATAGGAAAGAGCAACACAATCTGTGCCCCGACTTGAGGGCTCACACTCACCCTGACGCACATGGGCATGCCCGATGACCCGAAGCTTCTGCAGACCCTGAAGGTCAAACGTCAGAAAGCTGAGACTCCAATAGTGAAAGACTTGCCTTTCTGCAGAGGCTACGACCACACCAGCCTCCCTTCTCTGGTCCCTGACTGACACAGTCTAATGTGCAGGTTGCCTTCCACAGTCCTGGAAAGGAGTGGATGTGGATCCTCCACAGAGAATTCTCTGATACAAAGAACAGCCACGGTGGACCTGGTCCTAGGGAGAAATCAGGCAGAGCTAGATTCAGCAGGCGAGACAGCCCTGGATAAAGGTTCCAGAGGATGTGCCTGTGTCTGGGTGGGTGGCCAGATTCTTCAGCTCTGTATTCCTGTCATCAGCATGTTATAAACATCTGTGAGGCTGCTTGTGCCAGGAGCTCAGTATAAACAGGCAAAGCTCACAGACAGGCTGTGCAGACGGTGGATGGGTAGCCAGGTCCCCAACTCTAAGCAGCTGGCCCATGCATATCTGCTAATCCTTCACGCGATACTGAGGAGGTAGAGGTCACAGAGCCCTGGAGGAAGTCACTCCGTGCACAGCCCCTTGTTTTCTGGGGGGCTCATGATTTAGGCTAAGTCAAGCCCCTCCCCTCACTGCCCGGGGCTTCACTGAAGAGGGGAGGGGGAGGCTCCCTCAGCAGAGCTGCTCCAGGGCCCAGGGGGACCAACAGAAACCTTGACCTCAGGTAAGGCGGAAGGGCTTTCAGTGTGGGAGACTGAGGTACAGATCGGGCCCAGGTGATATCGAAGGGTGACATGTTTTCATTGCTCAGAGGAAAGCGGTGGGCAGCTCTGGTAACAAGAGGTCCTCCCTTCAGGACAGGAAGGCCAAGCTTAAGTCCCCATGGTAGGAAGTAGCTGGGCCCCAGCAACCAACCTTGGTCCCACCTACCTACCCCTTCCCGCTTGGCAGTTTCCTGGCCGGTGAATTCTGGGTAGAATCACATTTGCTGGAGTTGGCTTATCCCATCTGGTAGAGGGCAGGTGCCACCTGCCCTCTGACCAGGGGCCTCTCTATCACCTATGAAAAGGTGTGGAGAACCCAGTGGCCAAACAGCCTTTTGGTTTTTTGTTTTGTTTAAAAAGAATTATTATAATATATTTAATATATATGAGTACACCATAGCTGTCTTCAGGCAGACCAGAAGAGAGCGTCCGATCTCATGACCGATGGCTGTGAGCCACCATGGGGTTGCTGGGAATTGAACTCAGGACCTCTGGAAGAGCAGTCGGTGCTCTCAACCGCTGAGCAGTCTCTCCAGCCCCCAAGCAGCCTTCTGTATACTTTTCTTCAGGGGGCCCTGGAACAGATGGAAGGAGACAGCCACAGTGACCAGGGGCCCGGGGGCACAGGAGGCTTCTTGGAGGGGGCAAGGTTTCCTATAGTTAAAGTGTGCCCTAAACACCGTCCCCCGGAGCCGTGAATGGTGTCACTGGGCTGGCCGAGCAACTAGCACCAGCCAGCAAACTCTGGCCTCGCGCAGGTCGGGGAGCACGGCCTCTCCCCAGGGCCTCAGGGGAGCCCGTCCAGGAGGGACTGAGTTCCGGGAGCCAGCTGCCTCTCTGTGGGGTCTCTGGCTTTCCTTACTGTCTTGAAGGCAGTGTCTGGGAACCGGGTCCAGGGAGTTGGGTGGCAGGGCCATAGAATGGGGGATCCTGGAGACATCGGGTCTGACAGAAAGGTTACATAGAGCAGGTGACCACACAGGTGTCTGAAGCCTGGCACGACTGGGACACAGAACAGAGTCACCTCCCAGTAGCCTAGGCTGGTTGTCAGGATGCTGGGGGAACGGCTGCACCCCGAGCTCGTGTCCTCGACCTTTGCTCTCCAGCAGGCCACCTCCCTGGTCTGCCCTTGCATTAGATGCTGGGGTTGCACCCAGCCTGAGGTGGCATCCTGGTTCCTCCACACTCTTGCCAAAGAGTTGGGAGTCTCTGGACCCCACTCAGCCATTACTGTAAAATGCCCAGGGATCGCCATCTGGTGGCAGAAGTGGGTCATCTGCGGTGACCTAAATTGGATACGTGCTATGAAGAGACCTGGGTGGCCTGTTGGCCCCCTGATATTCTGGACTCTGGGCTAGTCAAACCGTGGAGATGTGGGTTTGGACAGGGACTCACAGGTTGGGACAGGGCCCTGTGATGGGTAGAGCTGTACAGCCAGGACCAGATCAAAGCCACGTTACTTTTCTTGGGGGGGGGGGTTCTGACTGCACTGCAGGTGCCTGCCTGTCCTTTTCCCCCAGCCTCCGCCCCTCTTCATTCCTCTTGCGCCTCAGCTGGCCCCATGTTCCCAGACAGTGGCAGTGTGCATTACGGGATGAGCCTGAGGGCTTGAGGGGTGTGTCGGGCCCAGCTAATGAGCATGTGACCTGAGAGGCACACTTCTGTCCAGAGCCTTCCAGGCAGCACCAGAGTGTCTGCCTAGCATTCAAACAGAAGGGAAGGGGGTGGGAGAGGCCCGGACCATGCTCACATCAGCACTGGCTGCTGGCCAGCCTGACCTGTCACACTGTGAGTGTTGCTGGGAGCTCTAGTCCAATCAGGGCCCAGTGGACTTGCCCTGCTGCTAAGGTTGGTCTGCCTGTTTATGGCTACCTTCTCCCCATGTGGCCTGTCCTGTGTCACCTGGGAGGCAAAGAGGATCTGAGGAATGCGCTACCTCTGGCTCTCCTCAGAGGCTCCCCTGAGAAGGGCCACGTGTTTGTTTTCAATGGCTTCCCTGACAACTGGGGTCAAAAGGTTAAAGTCAATCCCATTGGTTGACAGCAAAGGCTAAAAGGGCCACCATCCCTGGAGCTATGGGAAGATCTACCAATATCTGCAAAGTCTCCTTGGCCAGGCCAAGCAGGTGACACAGCTACAGGCCAGAGGGAGGAGCAGGTGGGCAGCCTTGGGGTCACTCTGCCAACTGCAAATACACTGCCATCAAACCTGGGCCTCCTGAGACACAAAGTCAGTCATTACCCAAATGCAGTTCAATTTCCCGAAAATCTCAGCATCTGGGAGTGTAGAGTAGCCTGAGAGATCCAGGGCGGGTGGCACACATCTTTGATCCCAGCACTTGGGAGGTAGAAGCAGAGAGGCAGGCGGATCTCTGTGAGTTCGAGGCCAGCCTGGTCTACAGAGTGGGTTCCGGGACAGCAAAAGCTACATAGAGAAACCCTGTCTTTGGAAAACAAACAAAGCCAACCAATCAACAACAAGAATAGAGAGGAGTAGAGGGCTGGCTGACACAGCACGGTGGAGGGGATCATCCAGCTCCCATTAGACAGGCCTCAGCGGTACAGGGGGGGCACCAACATGGGTGCCCCCGGGAGCTGAGTGGTGTGGAGTTTGGGTGCAAATGGACCCGAGAGAGATTGTAGTGGATCTGGGTGCTCGTAGACAAGACGGATGACAGAAATCTTAACGGAAGTGTTTTTGGACACCCACCCCATGGTAAGGTCCCACTCCTACGCAAATGTGGCTTTGTGTAATGATTCCTGACCACATCCCCCAGCCAAGTCCTGAGAGGGAGCGTGGAAGATGGACAGCCAGGGCGGGGGCGCCTGTGAAGTGAGTCTCTCCGGGCAACAGCTAGCGTCGGACTGGGTAGGAGACTCTGATGACCTCAGCGGAGCCAAGGCCTCAGTGTGGTTGATGTTTAAAGCTCTTAAAGATACGGGGAGAACCACAAAGGAATGCACACACTTTCTGTTTTATTCAGCTTTGGAACGGGCGGTCAGCTTGATGGTGGGCAGGGCTGTCATGTCAGCGTGCCCTAGCTGGGCGTGGTTTCCTGTCTGGGCGTGGTTTCCTGTCTGTGCTCCTGGGCCAGGGTGGGATTGCAGGCCGCCCACTGCAGAAATTTAGGCTTTGTAAGTCCTGCTCACACAGCGATGCTTCCAACCCAAACTGAGGCCCTGTCGCTCCCAGTGTTTAGAGACGGGATGGCTCCTGGTACTCGGTGTTGTTTGAGCCAAAGCACAGCATCTCTTCCTTTTGCCTCTACCCTTTTCTATAGAGCCTTGGTCCCAGGCCAAGGGCCATGGCTTTTCCATCCCCATCTCTACCCATGTCAGCTAAAGACGTTGGGCCTGGCTCTCTTAGTGTTAGTGTCAGGGAATGTCTGGGGGCCGGGCCAACCCCGAATCATACCTGAGGTGCTGCCTTGTCCTCTCAAGCGTCCAGCTTTCCCGCTCCTTTCCATTTATTTACTTATTTTGATTTTTTTGAGACAGAGTTAAGACCAGGCTGTAGATCTGCCTGCCTCTGCCTCTCGAGCTCTGGGATTAAAATCGTGTGCCACCACCACCCTGGTCTGCTCTGGGATTAAAAGCGTGTGCCACCACCACCTGGTCTAGCTTTTCCTTCCTTTCTTCTTTCCTCTATCTATCTATCTATCTATCTATCTATCTATCTATCTATCTATCTATCTATCTATCTATCTATCGCAGATGTCTTCAGACACACCAGAAGAGGGCATCAGATCCCATTACAGATGGTTATGAGCCACCATGTGGTTGCTGGGAATTGAACTCAGGACCTCTGGAAGAGCAGTCAGTGCTCTTAACCACTGAGCCATCTCTCCTGAGCCATCTACCTTTCCTTTTTATAACCAATCACTTTCCATGATCTCTATGGTTCCTAGGCCTCGGTGGCACTTAGTTGGGACCCAGGCTGGAGCCAGTTTGGGTAACTTCTGCATTTGCTGGTTGCGGTTGGCTCTAGCAAGTCTGGGAGGAGTGTCTCTGGTGCTCCCCTGGTGTTCCCCTGGTGCAGCAGGGCATCAGAATCCTAGGTACACATGCAGATTTGAGAGTTTAAGAGCATTTCTGGCTGTGTGGTTCTGGTCAGCCCAGTTGGCTGTCTCATCCTGCCCAGCCACCACCAGCGACCTGGGCACTGAATAACAGACAGACCTGTTGGGTCTCTGTGACTGCTATGGCCACAGAGGAAGGATATGCAGGAGGCAAGAAGGTGGTTCAGTTCAAGACGAGTAAGCATCTGGTGTTCTGGAGTCTGATGCCAAATAGTTGATTATAGGCATATTTAAGCACAGCACAATTTGGTGAAAGATTTTTCTGGTGATAATTAACTCAAGCCATGTGTACAATATAGCTAAAGGTTTGACTTCATTGAACTTCTTTGTATACTCCATGTGACATCTCCCATAAAGATGGGGTCTATAGTTTGACTACACATGACACCTTCCATAAAGACAGGCTCTACAGATTGACAAGCTCATGATAGGAGTCTGGGGGAGGCTCCGGTGTAGTCTCAGCTACACAGAACAAAGGGTACCAGGCTATTCACCATGCCTGCTCCCAGCTTTCTGGGAGGTTAACAGGTTAAGTACCCGATTCTTTGAAGGAACAAGATTGTGTGTGTGTGTTTAACATTCCTGGTTCCTCTAGTGCTTCTCTGTGAGCACAGAACCTCCATGCCTCCCACATCTCCCTCCTTTTCAGTTCTTAAAGAGAAAATTGTGGTTATAATAGAGGCCAAGGCTGAATGCATCGCCTGCATGGCCAGTTGAACCAATACAGGCAACCATAACAGAATTATCAGAATAGCTTACAGAGGACCAAGGATGAAGGAAAGCCAGCTTCACCGTGATGGCCACTCAGAGACCACCTGAGAGACTATCTTTTTATAGAATAGTATGAGGGAAACCTGACATAGTTAGCAGCGCAGGCTGGGAGGTTGTTGACCACCACACTGTTTGAACAACACAAAATCTACAGTAGCTCTATCTTGTAGAAATGCAGAGCTTAATCCTCTCATCTCTTGACTAACTTTTGCTAATGTTTTTGCTGTGATATTACTAATTACTGATATTTTACTAATATTAGTAATTAGTGAATATTACTAATTAGAAATTAATGAAATATTATTTATTAATTACTAATAATTGCTGTGATTTTACTAATCACACAGGCCCTATCTGAAACCTCTCTTTGTACTCTAGTAGTCACTCTTGCGACTGGTAATAAAAAGAGACTAAAGACAATCTCTAGCTTAGCAAAACAGCATCACAAAACGTCACACTGGGGCTGGAGCGGTGGCTCAGCGGTTAAGAGCATTGATTGCTGTTCCGGAGGTCCTGAGTTCAATTCCCAGCAACCACATGGTGGCTCACAACCATCTGTCATGGGATCTGATACACTCTTCTGGTGTGTGTCAGAAGTCAGCTACAGTGTACTCGTATAACTAAAAAAAAAAAAAAAAAAAAAGTCACACTGTCAAAATGTCACACTGTGTGCTACCGTGGCTGTGCCTCTTACTCCTCATAACAAAAGGCTTTTGGATTCTGCATTGACAAGCTGAGAGCTAACATGAGCTCAGATAATGTAACAGCGTCATTTTTAGGTCACTGATATTGTGTCCTTGCCGCCTCCCTAAGTCACTGACTTATTCCTCCTCTTGGGATGTCTCCTCTTGATGGGTTTGTTATCGTCGCTGGATACTTCCTTTATCTGGTCATCTCCAGGATGCTGTCCTGGTCAGATGCATCAGAGTGGGAGCTATCTGGGGCTGTGTTCATATTTGGAAACGCATAAGTGTAGTCTCACCATGACGTAAGAAGAGCATCAGACCCTTTCCGTAGATTGGTTTCTAGATCTTTCTATTAACATACACATTAGGGTGTGTCTCTTTAGGGCAAAATGCCTTGGGGCAATAGAAGGAGCGTCCTTTAGAGGGAAAAAGTTTAGAGTTAGCTTGGCTGAGTGTAGCACAGCAGGTGGGGACTTAGGTGGGTGTATATACCCCTCTTTATTTTTATATTTTTTCACTAACCTATTTATTTATTCACTTTACATCCTGATCACAGCCTCCCTCCCTCCTCCCCTCCCAACCCTTTCCCATTTTATCTTTAAAATTTGCTGTTTAAGTTTTTGATAGTGTCATTCCACAATGGCTTGACCCAGTCCCGTGGGCTGTCAGGGATTTTAGTGACAGCAAGGACACATAATTATTATTCCAGACATTGCAAAATTCCTCAAGTGGTTTGCTCACGTAAGTAGGACCATTATCAGCTTTTAGTTGCATTGGGAGCCCTAGAAAGGAAATGCACAGACAGCTATTTGACAATGGTATTTTCATTGAGCCACAGAGCCCCATGCCACGCCCGGGATCCTGCTCTTCAGCTGACAAGTTAGGGACAGGCACTGTGCACACCTGTAGAGCACACATCTCTCCACACCTGACCACAGAGAGGCACAGACAGCCCTCATTCCAGATATCAAGCTGATGTGAGAACCACCCACGACTAATTATGCACTAGAAGCTTGGAATATTGTGTAATATAAGCCTCCCGTAGAAAACAGGCTCTTGAGAGCCTCCTCTGACTCCTGCCGTTGCCAGAGTCTAATCATTTATGTCAGAGAAAGGCAAGTGCAATACTAAAGAACCAACCAAACTTAATTAACAATGGTCATTAACTTCTAAAGATTTAAACTTAAGGCTGGTTATGTAAGGTTTGGGATCTTTAAAATTCAGGGCAATTTTAATTCTGAGGTTGAGAACGACTCCCCCCCACTGGGTGACAGGGTACTCAGAAATACCTGAGAAGCAATCACCAAGAGTTCACACCAGCTGATGCTGTAATGGACACGAGAAAACGTGATCATCGCCAGAGTGTAATAGTTTCATGCAGCAAGAACTTGCTGGAAGGTTCTAGTTTAACACATTTCTCAGACAGTCTAATGGAATAGATTCTCAGGCTATACCAAAAATAATAATTTTAGGTGAAAACCCCAAAGTCAGACAAACTCAGTTTTAGGGCAGGATTCGTTTACAGAGACACTAACCCTCTTCTATTTCCGCTTCCGAGCTACTCACACCGGCTCTCTCTGCTTTCTGCTTGCCAGACTTCACTCTTAAGCACCCCACTCCATCTGAGGCCTTTGTGATCTTCCTGAGAAGTCCTGCATCACTGCAGGACTTCAGTTTGCACGATAATTGACTGGGATTTCCCCAACCCCCCCCCACCATGTGTTCTTTTTACATTAGCACCTATATGTTTCCAGTTTTCTTTCTTTCTTTCTTTTTTTATTTTTTTTAAAGATTTTATTTATTTATTATATGTAAGTACACTGTAACTGTCTTCAGACACTCCAGAAGAGGGCGTCAGATCTTGTTAAGGATGGTTGTGAGCCACCATGTGGTTGCTGGGATTTGAACTCTGGACCTTTGGAAGAGCAGTCAGGTGCTCTTACCCACTGAGCCATCTCATCAGCCCATGTTTCCAGTTTTCAACATCAATACTTCCTTGTTCAGGAAATGGAGGGTTAACTTTTAGCCACTTGCATAAAGGTGCAGAGCTTTTCCTCTGAATATTTTGCTCCTCTGAATCCTTCACAAACATTGTATAGAACGCATTGTCTCAGGACGGAGAAGAACCCATGTTGTAGTCTCACTCTCACTTCCTGTCCTGACTCCTGGGGTGAGCAGACTCACTTCCTACCCCCTACTTTTGTTGAAATTTCTTACCTTCTCCAAGAGTTGAGCCCTACATTGGGTGCCAGCTGTGGGGCTGGCTATACATTTCTTCCTAGTTCCCTTATGGCTTATCTGTGAGCACAAGAACCTCTGCCTCCCACACAGACCCACTTACCAGCCAGCAACTCGCCACAACCCTCTGTGGCCAGGGCCTGCTGAAGGTTGGAAGGGACCCACAGAAAGACCAGTGGCCTTGATGGGCGGCCAAGGCAAGGGCTTGTGGATATTGAGCTTGGCCCTTCCCAAGGTGACCTTTACCTGGTATGTGCCCATGCAGCCCAGGGAGTAAGCAAGGGATGGTCTGACGCACCAGATGCCAGCCCCAGGCCTCAGGGCCATCAAGTGGGCCTGTGAAAGCAGGGAGCAGTGGGTGTGGGAGGGGTGAGTTCTGATGTCATAGCAGCACCAGATGGAGAAAGGAGAGAGGGCTCACCATGGCAACGGCAGAGTCCTCGAGGGCTCGCCGCTTCCTGGAGGTGCAGGAGGGCGTGCAACACGCTCACTCAGGTGTCCACCCTGTGGTGGAATCAGTACTTACACTCATAGGACATTCAGGTGTGAGCACACAGTACCAGTTGCACGGTGTGGGGGTGGTTCACATGTATACATGCAGGACAGACGTGTAAAAAGGCAAACACATGCAGGCATGCCTGGAAACCCTGCCTGATGAGGCTGCTGGAAGGGCACTGGCTCAGCATGGGGACTGTCCCCTGAGTGTGGCTGCCTCCTGTGGACTTTTAGCTTCTAGCGGTTTACTCTGACACGGTGTCACCATGAACGCCGTCCGCCATTGCTCTGGCTCACAAGGACCCTCTCATCTCTAGGTGTGAGATGGGAAGTGTTCACAGGCACCCGAGCAGGAATCCCAAGCTGGGTCTGCGCTCCTCTTGGCCCTCAGGTTCACCCTTCCTCCAGGGAGCCCTCCAGATGTTCCTTAGCCGGCAGCCCTAGGGCCTCATCCACTCTGAGTTAGGAACTCCCAAGTGTGTGGTACAGCTGCCTCGGTGACAAAGGCGGCACAGACTCGGCACCCAGGGGAGCTGGGGTGCTCCACATTGCCAGGGGTTCAGTGAGGACCCATGGATAGGATGACTCAGAGCCTGCGTGCTGAGAAAGGGCAGAGCAATTCCCAAGCTCATTCCTTTCCATCCAGTGGACACGATGGGCTGGCCCCATAAGCCATCTGGAGACACCAGAGCTGGCGCCCCCACCCCCCCAGGCTGCTAAGGAACCCCAGTTTGGCAGCTCAGCGTGAGACACTGGGGTGTGTTCTGCTGTCTTGAGCACCTTGGTTCCCCGTCTGAGACGTAGGGTCTCATTTATATCAGGGGCTAAGAAGGTGAAAGATCCTGTTCTCCCCAGGTCAGAAGCAGCCCCCAGGGACTTGGGGGACAAACCAGGGTTTGAATAGGGGGCACTTTGCTGCCAGACAGAGACAGGGCAGCTCCTTACTACCTGAGGGTCTCAGCTCCTTGCTCTTCCTCAGCAGCCAGGGCCTTCAGTGGCCTTCCAGTCCCAAAGCGGGCTGAGCCACGTGAGCAGAGATGGAGACACCACTGTGGATCTTAACTTTTTCTTAAATAAAAATTTTATGTGCGTGGATGCTTTTGCCTGAATGCATGTCTGTTGTCTGTGTACCGTCTGTGCATCTGGTGCCAGCGGAGGCCACAGAGGCAGCGGATTCCCTGGGGCCGGAGTTAGGGTGGTTGGGGGCTGCCATGAGGGTGCTGGAAATTAACCCCAAGTCCTCTGGAAGAGCAGCCAGCGCTCTGAACTGCAGAGCCATTCCTCTAGCCTGATACAACAGTGACCCAGATATCACAGAGAGGTGTCCATGGACCTTGGGAGGAGCTGGGCCCACACTGGCCGCTTCACTAGCTCTGGCTTGAGGCCATGTCCAGGTGGGGGAACCAGAGCGAGGGGTCACGTGCCAAGGCTGGGGTGAGACATTGGTGCTCTGCTTCCTTGCAGACGGTGCCCCGCTCAGTGAGCTGTCCTGGTCCTCCTCCCTCGCGGTGGTAGCCGTGTCCTTCTCTGGGATCTTCACCGTGGTCATCCTCATGCTGGCGTGCCTGTGCTGTAAGAAGGGCGGCATCGGGTTCAAGGTGAGGACCTCGCACCGACTGCCTCCACCCACCGCCTGGCTCCCCTCCATTTTGGGATTACCGTGACGGTTGATTTTTCTATAGTCATCTGCGGACCAGCTGAACCCTTTGTCTGGTCTCCCACAGCCCCTCTCCTGGGGGCTCCTGGGACCCCACCACCTGCTCTTCATTTTGGGACCTTCTTTGTAGACATGGCCTCATACTGACCCATTCCAGCGCCAGGTCAGGCCTGTCCGTGTCCGGAGAAGCCAAAATGACTGTAAGGAGCATTTAGGGGCTCCCAAGAACATTCTGACTCTCAGTGAAGGGGCTGCCCCCACAAAGGTCCTTACATCTGTGCTCACTGAGTCAGAGGGAAAGTGAAGCCCCGAGTCACACGTCCCCGGCAGCGACATCACTCGGGAGCTCTTAGCTGGGCGTCTTTTGCTCAGAGGACATCCATCAGGTTCCAGAGACGAGGGCCATCCTATTTTTGGAGTGTCTACTGGAGGCCCTGTGGCCTTCACTACGCTCTCCCTAGTACAGTCTCCCTAGGAGGCTAGACCATACAGCCGAGGCCTTCACTCCAGTGATGGAGGCCCTGCATCTTTCCAACCCCATGGCCACCACTGTCACACTGTGGTTCTAAACAGGAATGCAGGGCAGAAAGCACAGAGCTACCCACCCTCACCCCCACCCCCAGGAGGCGCCACTGGGAGCTGCGGGGGCTGCAGCCTTGTCTGTCAGCATATTGAGGCCTGGCCAGAGCTTTGGACATTCCCGCACCCACATGGGGCTGCAGGCTGGGTAGGAGGTCAGGGTGGGAGCAGGGCTTGTGGTCAAGCACAGAGCCAGCCTCTGTATCTTGGGGGTACCTCCTACTGGGTAACCTACACCAAATGCTATCACCCTCTTGCAGAGTCCCAGGATCTGGTAGCACAGGCCCCAGCCAAACATGGGCATTGGGTTCCTTAACAGCGGTGTGGTGTGCCCCCCTCCCTGGTGCCCCCACCCCAGGGGACAATCTCCGGACCTCCTGATTGTCAGCACACAGCGGGCTGGACAATCAAAGGAGAGTTGCGATCCTGGAGGACGCTGAGGGCAGAACCTCAGGTCGGAGACGTGGGGGTGGGAAGCTAGGGCACGGCTTAGGCAGCCATTGTGTAGCAAGCCCCTCCTCGGGCGCTGAGAACAAGGCCCCACACAAGGATTGGCAGCAGGTCCCTCCCACCCTCGCCCTTCTCACCTCCTTGGGAACATGGTGCCCAGAACATTCCAGCACCAGTGTGCTTCGGTTGGAGGGTCACTGCCTCCCGCTTCCACAGCGAGCTCCCTGCTGGGGCTGTTCTGGGCAGGGTCTGGATGCTGACCCTGTGCTACCTGATCGCCCGCTGTGCTGGGGGAACCCGGCTGGCTCTCTGGCCAAGGAAGGTAATGGTTGAAGCCAGAACTAATTCATACTACAAAGGGGGAAGCGGGCATCGCAGGCCCCGGTGTGTGGGGCTAGAGGAAGTCCTAATGTGGTCTTTTAGGCTCCGGAGAGGAATAGTTGCTACAGGTGTCAGTGGCTCTGCGCTCGGAACGCAGACCTGGGCTAGCCACGAGGAATGTAGGGCCACCCCCTTTACAGAAGGACAGATGACCTAGAAAAAGGTCCCCAGGGTAGGTTTAGCCATTTGTCCGCAGGAATGTGGCCCGGAGTGGGCAGCCAGGCCCGGGTTTGTGTGCCCAGTCCTCAGAGCCCAGTCTTCACCTGGGTGGGAGATGTGGCCGGGAGATTTGCCCGGTGCTGAGGACAAGCTGGCCTGGTTTCCGCTCTGTTCCTGTTTTGGTTTTTGTGTGTTTGTTTGTGGTTCTAGGCAAGTGTTCTTCCACTAACCCTGTCCTTGTTTATGGCTGTGGCCTATCCCAGAATGTGATCTGGATGGGGTGGGGTGGGGGTGGGGTGGCCTCTCCTAGGCTGATCTGCTTCCGAGTTAGCAGCCTGTCCCAGAGTGGTCTCCAGGGATGCAGGAACAAACTCTTAGGGTACACTGAAGGGGGTGCAGGGCTGAGGGTACCCCACAGCATGCAGGCAGGCGGTAGAGGTGTGGACGATGAACAAGTCCCTGGTTTCTTGCTCCCTGTCCAGCTAGGGATGAGGAACCAAGTTACCTTCCCCGAGATGTACGATGAGCCCCTGCCTGTAAATCTGCTCCAAGCCATGGGCTGGGCGGGCAGGGTGGAGACCACTGACAGGGCCTATGAGGGGCTTCTCTGCTTCCGTCTCCAAGCTGGACTCAGCCTGGGTTCCCAGCCCCACCTAGGCCTGAGGCCTTTGGCCTCTGCTGAGACAGTGTCCCCGAGTAACTGGGGCCGGTGAACAGGTGGGTAGTGGCCATGCGGCAGGGGCCCATGCTTTCAGCCTGTGTAAGTCAGGTTGAGTTTAGGGGGAAGGGCCTCCATTAGCGGTCTGTGTTCTGCTCACCCACCTGTGCTGACCCGACCCGCAGGAGTTTGAGAATGCTGAAGGGGACGAGTATGTGGCCGACTTCTCGGAGCAGGGCTCCCCGGCTGCAGCTGCACAGACCGGCCCCGATGTGTATGTCCTGCCCCTCACTGAGGTCTCCTTGCCCATGGCCAAGCAGCCGGGTCGCTCCGGTGAGTGGGGGTGGGGACGCTTGGGGCATGGGCATTGGGGAGCCGTGGTCTCCTGGCTGCATCTCAGGCTGGGCGGTGTTGGGAGGTATGTGGACCCCCTCTGGGACCCAGGCTTGAGAATAGCCTTGTCTGTCACGCCTCCACCCAAGGGGCTGCCGTGCAGTAACTGGGGCAGGAGGCCCAGCACTCTGGTTCTTGGATTATCCACCTAACTGTACTCTTCCCAGACTCCTGCTCCCTGTACCTAAACCTGTAGGAACGTGGCCCCGTTGTCCCTACCAATCAATGCCCATCCCCCCTTCCCCCCCAGGGGCCTCTTCCCATGGCTTCCTTGCCCTGTCTGCCTCTTCCATTTGCCTTTCTCCCAGAGCCTCTGCCCCTTCCCCCCCCTAGGCTATCCCCCCCCCCCTTTAGAGGTGATGGGTAAATGCTGCTCTGGTCACCATGGTGCCTGGGACTATGGCTACCTCTACAACAGTCAGCTCTCAGGCCTTTACAGCCTGGAAGTTTCAGCTCAGGGCTGTCCCTTGTCCATCTGAGGGCTCCAAGGACACCGTGGAAGGTTTCAAGTGGAGAGTGCGGTTGGCCCCAGTACCTCATCACTGTGGTGAAAAGCAGGCCACTCCCCGCCCCCCAGCCTTGGGCCAGCCTTCCCAGGCTCTCAACACAACATCTAGGGCCCAGCCTGCATCAAAGGCTCTCGGTACCTGTTTGAGCCAGTAGAGACTTAGATAAATGCTGCCCTGGTCACTGCCAGCCTGGCCCAACCCTGAATGCATGGTTGTGTGGCCCGTCAAGTCTCAAGGGGGTGAGCTCAACAGTCAGGCAGGATCCAGACATGGACACCTTTACCCACTGGCTCAAAGGCCTGCAGCTGTCCTTAGCACCCCTAGGGGGCAGGCAGGCTTGGCTATCTACGGGCAAGGACAGTGGGACAGGAGAGGGCGAAGGTGCTTTCTGCACTGCTCAGCTCTGTTGGTTTTTGGTTTTTTGTTTTTTTCTTTGGGGGGGGGGCATCTTCTTTCAAGGAGGGAGAAATTTAGTGTGAGATGGGTCAGCCCACCTAAGCAGCCTCCTCTACCTTTAGCTCCTAACATAAAGGCATTCTCCTGCCCCGGTGCTTGCCCTGGGTTCTACAGTCAGGACCCTGAACTCACTCTGGGACAACCGAGGTCCTAGAGACCCCAGGGTTTCCACCAGGTATCCAGACAGATTGGGTTCAGGGTGTAAGTCTTGGGACACAGAGCCTGGTGAGACTCTTCCATGAGCTGGGCACCAAACAGACATTCCCTGAGTCTCTTAGTCAGTCCCTGACGGCTGCTGCCTTTCCTTGAGCCGTCCCAGCAGCTCTGACCCCAGCCTTCTGGGCTATCAGCGTGGGAGCAGAATTCAGAGAATCTGAGGGGGCATGAGTGGGTGCAATGAGCCCTGGCCCTTTCCTCTGCCCACGCTGACCCTTCTTCTCCTCTGACTTCACTCTGCCTGTCCCACAGGGAGAATGGAGCCAGTGTGTCCCGTACAGGGCTGTGCCAAGCAGCCCCCAACAAAGGCGGCTTTGCTGTGGTGGGTGTTTGAATGCCAGCCTGTGGCAGGGGTAGGGGGTTGATTGCTCTGCTGTCCTCCCAGGCCTCGGGACCAGCCTCCTGCCTCATCCAAACGGCCTTCCAGGCCCTGCTGTCTGGGCTTGGCTTCTCCCTGTGGCTCTCTGTTCTGGGCATCCTTCCCCAGACTTGCCTGGATGGAGACTGAGATCAATGGCTCTGCCTAAGAGACACTGGCCCTGGATGACAGTCCTCAAGCCTGGCCACCACTTTATTGGAGCCTCCTTGGCTGGGGAGCTTGGGGAAGCTCCCTGGGCTCTGGAGAGCGTGGTCTGGAAGATTGAGAGGGAGTGGTGGCTAAGATGTGCCCGGGTTTCTGTTCTACTCCAGTGCAACTTCTCAAGTCCACGGACCTGGGCCGGCACAGCCTCCTGTACTTAAAGGAGATTGGCCACGGCTGGTTTGGGAAGGTAAGCATGCCTCGGGGTGGCGGGAATGGCAAAGGGTGGGCTTGCTACTCCTGGGGATCCCCTGGGGAGGGGTCTTTCTAACACCCGCCCCAGACTGGACCATGCACCCGATTCCTTTTTCCTCGTTGTGGTCCCCCAGGCAGTGAGGAAAGTAGGAGGAGCCTTGCAGGTGGACTGGGGCTGAGGGTTCTAGCCAGAGCTCCGTGGGAAGTTGTACCGAGGCCCTGGGCGCTAAATGGTTTTTCCTATGGAGACTGAAAAGGGCCCTGGTGACGCCTGTCACGTCTGGCAGGTGTTTTTGGGGGAGGTACACTCGGGTGTCAGTGGCACGCAGGTGGTGGTGAAGGAGCTGAAGGTCAGCGCTAGTGTGCAGGAGCAGATGCAGTTCCTGGACGAGGCGCAGCCCTACAGGTGGGTAGTGTGGTCGGGGCGGGGCAGGGGAGCCGCACAGAGGGAGAAACTGAGGGCTATGGGGAGGGGAGGGCTGTGTTGGGGCCTGGTGCACCCTCTCCCGCCCTCCAACTTAAATCCCCATGGACTCTTCCAGAGCCCTGCAGCACAGCAACCTGCTCCAGTGCCTGGCCCAGTGTGCTGAGGTGACCCCCTACCTGCTGGTTATGGAGTTCTGTCCACTGGTAAGTGGTCCTCTGGGGGCGGTAGCTCTGTCTCTTCGGGTCCTGTTCCATAGCTCATTGTTCTGAAGGGGAGTGGTTCCTCTCTTGCTCTGCCTCTTGGGATCTTTTGTTATCTCTAAAGTAGAGTCCTGGTAGTCCCTGCTCTCCGTCAGAGGAGGTCTGCGGAGAGAAAGTGAGCCGGCAGCAGCAGGGGCAACACTGTGGGGTCTTGGGCAGTTCAGCGTGAGGTGTCCTGGGACAGCCACAGGGCTCCCGCAGCTCCGGGGGCAGAGCCTGAGTTCTGGGTCTTCATGTTGCCCCTTGGCGCCTTTACATGCACAGCTCTGGTGGCTGCTTATATGGCGGTCACTGTGCCAGAATTGAGATACAGGTCAGCAGCAAACACTAGGGTTCACGGCTGATCCGCAGGCCACCAGACCCAGGTTCTCTTGGGGTGAGTGGGAGACTTGTGGTGCGCTGGTCACTGTAGCTAGCAGGTGACTGTGTGCTCTCTCGTCTATCAGGGGGACCTCAAAGGTTATCTCCGGAGCTGCCGGGTGACAGAGTCCATGGCGCCTGACCCCCTTACCTTGCAGCGCATGGCGTGCGAGGTGGCGTGTGGCGTCTTGCATCTACATCGACACAACTATGTACACAGGTGAGGGCTAGCGAGACTAGCCAGGCCACACCCACAAAGCCCCGCTCCCCCAGGGCCTTGACCCTCACATGATTCTGTACAGGAAAGTCACGGTGATCCCACGTTGTGGGCCTCGAGAACTGGGTTCACCTAATACTAGCCACTCTGCAAGGAACTTTATAATTCTTAAAACTGGGAAAACTAACTGGGCAGTGGTGACTCACGCCTTTAATTGCAGCACTTGGAAGGCAGAAGTAGGAGAATCTCTGTGAGTTCAAGTCCAGCTACGTCTACCTAATGAGTTCCAGAATAGCCAGGGCAATGTAGCACGAGAATCTCAAAAATAAATAAATTGTGAAGACTTGCGTTTGAAACTCACCTTGCAGACAATTAAACGAAGAAACCCATCCTGTCTACTAGAACAGTCAGCCACACTTGGGCCCCACATCAACCCCAGCCTTTTTCCCTTAGGCCACAAAGGGAGTGGCTGGGCTGGCCCTGCAGTGGGAGGGGTGGCTCTCTCCTGCCTCTGGTGGCCAGGATGCCCAGCCTCCCACGAGCTGGGGGCACGTGCTGGAAGAAGTGGCGACAGACAAGCAGCCCGCCAGCCCCGACGCTGCACAGGCCGTCCTCCCCAACAATATCCTGGTGCTGAGTGGGTGCACAGTGACTCCAGCATCAGTGATTTTGTTGAAGAGGGCAGCTGCCAGCCTCCTGCCCCGCCTGCTGCCTAGCCCAGCTGTCCTACCCATAGGCATGGACCCGTCACCCCACCCTGTCCCCTGACACAGTCCTCCTGGGGTAGAGGCAGGCCAGGGTGGCCCCATCTACATCTGGAGATCCCTCAGCACAACAGCAGTATGGCAAATGAGGGTGCGTCCCGTGGCACTCTGTTGTCCTGTACCCCAAACACCAGGGGGGGGGCTACAGCCAAGCAAGAGTTATACAGACGCTGGCATCCCAGGCTTGCCATTGAGTTGGAGGAAGTCCCGGGGTGATTTTTATCCTCTACACAAGGGTGCTCTGTGGTCCATCCAGTTCTAGACCTCAACTCCAGCTTGTGTAGCAGGCCGGGCAGGCCTAAACTCTAGAACATGGGCTCTGACTGCTGGCAGGACCCTTTGAGACAGTCCGGGCCTCGACTTCCCCATCAGTTCTTACCTCCTGGGGATTGGGGATGACGGTGCAGTGTAGTCGGAAGGGTGAAGGTCCTGAAAGGACACTGCAGACTCTCTGCTCTATGGCTTGTTGGCCCCTGTTGGGCAGATCAGACAGAGGGTGGAGTGGGTCAGGGCTCTGGTGCAGTCAGACAGCACATTGCTGGGGGCTCCTTGAGCATCTTTTGCCTGATTTTCACATGCATTGGAGTGCATTGAAGTCCACACAGGTCTTCCAAAATAGCCAGTGTAGGGTGTGGAGCCAGAACTTGGGCACAAGCGGGTGGCCCCTCAGACATCCCTTCCTGTCTGCCTGCCTGGCTGTGCCCGGGAGCCCAACCATCCCACCAGGGCTCACCCATGCTGGCATGCTCTGCTGACATTGCCTTCCGCTCCGCAGCGACCTGGCCCTGAGGAACTGCCTGTTGACGGCTGACCTGACAGTGAAGGTTGGCGATTATGGCCTGTCGCATTGCAAATACAGGGTGAGTAAGGCCGCCAGGGCCCGTGTGCGTGCAGGGGCGGCTGCTGAGCGGAGCTCACTCCCATCCTGTCCCTGCGTGCTACAGGAAGACTACCTCGTGACCGCCGACCAGCTGTGGGTGCCGCTGCGCTGGATCGCGCCGGAGCTGGTGGACGAGGTACACGGCAACCTGCTGGTGGTGGACCAGACGAAGAGCAGCAACGTGTGGTGAGCGCAGGTGGGGCTGCCGGGAGGGCCTTGGGATGCCGCCTCCCCAGATGCGCTGGCGTCAGCTACTCTAGCGGGAATGCTGCCTTTCAGTTCTGCCCCCTGCTCCAACATTTTGACTTCCTTCTCTGGGTTGGGTGAGGGCTGCCACGCAGGGAAAGTGTGCTCATGCCTGCCACCGTGTGTCCATAAGAGGCACTTTATAGGCTACTTCATTGATGGTGGGTTCCTGAGGTTCCTATACTGGTGGGGCGGGGAGAACTGCTTTGACAGTCAAGGGTGTGGGGCCTTCGGGACAGGACCAACTGACACCCCCCCCCCCAAATACTGGTGCCATATTTTGGTTAAAACCGTCCTGAGTCCCAGCACTTGGGAGGCAGAGGCAGGTGGATTTCTGAGTTCAAGGCCAGCCTGGTCTACAGAGTGAGTTCCAGGACAGCCAGGACTGCACAGAGNAGAGGCAGGTGGATTTCTGAGTTCAAGGCCAGCCTGGTCTACAGAGTGAGTTCCAGGACAGCCAGGACTGCACAGAGAAATCCTGTCTCGAAAAACCAAAAAAAAAAAAAAAAAAAAAACATCCTGAGATGCTGTTGAAGGCCACTTGTCCTTAGGGGATACGGGGTTCTGGCTTGCATCTGTTTTGCTAGAGAGGGGCAGCTGTGGCATAGTGAGGTCCAGTCCCGGAGAGGCTGGCATGACGACAGGTGTTCAGGGGTTCCGTGCGGTCACGCTCAGCCACCTGTCGCTGTGGTTGTCCCCGCAGGTCCCTGGGTGTGACCATCTGGGAGCTTTTTGAGTTGGGTGCGCAGCCGTACCCCCAGCACTCGGACCGGCAGGTGCTGGCTTACGCCGTCAGGGAGCAGCAGCTTAAGCTGCCCAAGCCCCAGCTGCAGCTGGCTCTGTCTGATCGATGGTGAGGACCCCACCCCCCTGGACAGGCAGGCCAGAGGGGCACAGGGGGCTGAGTGCTACAGCCCGGGGCTGCTCGGTCCACCTCTACAGGGCTTCTGGGTCTCTGCAGCCTGAACAGGCATGGGGGAATCCCCGGGAAATACCCTAACTCGGGGACCTTCCCGGGCTTCTGGGCCTGCCTTGACTGCCCCCAGGGTCCCCAGGGTCCTCTGAGCATGGGGGAACGGACTGTCCCTGGAGGGCAGGTTATACTCTGGCCAGCGTGCCTCTGGAAGTGGCCAGGGCCACCCATGAGGGCCTCCCGGCAGGTACGAGGTGATGCGGTTCTGCTGGTTGCAGCCAGAGCAGAGGCCCACAGCGGAAGAGGTTCATCTACTGCTGTCCTACTTGTGTGCTAAGGGCACCACAGAATTGGAGGAGGAGTTTGAGCGGCGCTGGCGCTCCCTGCGGCCCGGGGGCAGCACGGGCCTGGGCTCGGGTTCCGCAGCCCCAGCCGCTGCCGCCGAGCTCACCGCTGCCTCGTCTTTCCCGCTGCTGGAGCGGTTCACCAGCGACGGCTTTCACGTGGACAGCGATGACGTGCTGACGGTCACTGAGACGAGCCACGGCCTCAACTTTGAATACAAGTGGGAGGCTGGCTGTGGCGCTGAGGCATACCCACCCTCTGGGGCTGCATCCAGCCCAGGCTCCGCAGCGCGCCTGCCGGAGTTGTGCGCGCCTGACCGCTCACCGCCCGGTGTGGTGCCGGTCCTCAGTGCCCACAGCCCCTCGGTGGGTAGTGAGTACTTCATCCGCCTGGAGGGAGCCGTGCCTGCTGCTGGCCACGATCCAGATTGTGCCGGCTGCGCTCCCAGCCCCCAGGCTGTGACTGACCAGGACAATAACTCCGAGGAGAGCACTGTTGCGTCTCTTGCCATGGAGCCATTGCTGGGCCACGCACCCCCCACTGGGGGCCTTTGGGGCCCCTGTGACCACCATTCACACAGGAGGCAAGAGTCACCTTGTCCCTCACGCTCACCCTCTCCTGGGACTCCGATGTTGCCAGCTGAAGACATAGACTGGGGTGTGGCTTCCTTCTGCCCACCCTTCTTTGACGACCCGCTGGGTGCATCTCCCTCGGGGAGTCCTGGGGCCCAGCCCTCCCCCAGTGATGAGGAGCCGGAGGAGGGGAAGGCGGGGTTGGCCGCTCAGTGTGGACACTGGAGCTCTAACATGTCAGCCAACAACAACAGTGGCAGTCGTGACCCAGAATCCTGGGATCCTGGCTATGTTAGCAGCTTCACAGACAGCTACAGGGATGACTGCTCCAGCTTAGAGCAGACCCCTCGGGCCTCCCCTGAGGTGGGCCATCCCCTGTCCCAGGAGGATCCCAGAGATTTTCTCCCTGGGCTAGTAGCATTCTCCCCTGGTCAGGAGCCAAGCTGTCGCTTCAACCTGCTCCCCCTGTGTCCTGCCAAAGGCCTGGCACCTGCTGCCTGCCTCGTCACATCCCCCTGGACAGAGGCAGCTGTGGGTGGGGCTGAGAACCCCATCGTGGAACCCAAACTTGCCCAGGAGGCTGGGGGCTCTGCTGAACCCCAGCTACCCCTTCCTTCCGTCCCCTCCCCATCCTGCGAAGGAGCCTCACTTCCCTCGGAGGAGGCAAGCGCTCCTGACATCCTGCCTGCCTCTCCCACACCCGCTGCTGGCAGCTGGGTGACCGTCCCTGAGCCGGCCCCCACCCTGGAGAGCAGCGGCAGTTCTCGGGGTCAAGAGGCATCTAGCAGCGAGGGTGAAGACACGACCGAGGCAACATCGGGAATCTTCACTGACCTGTCCGGCGACGGCCCACACACGGAGAAGTCAGGCATAGTACCAGCCTTGCGCCGTCTGCAGAAGCAGGTGGGGACCCCTGACTCCCTGGACTCTCTGGACATCCCGTCCTCAGCCAGCGATGGCGGCTGTGAGGTCTTAAGCCCATCAGCTGCCGGTCCCCCTGGCGGGCAGCCCCGAGCCGTGGACAGTGGTTATGACACAGAGAACCATGAGTCTCCTGAGTTCGTGCTCAAGGAGGCCCGTGAGTCCAGTGAGCCCGAGGCCTTTGGGGAGCCAGCCTCAGAGGGTGAGAGCCCAGGGCCCGATCCCTTGCTCTCTGTCTCCCTTGGTGGCCTCAATGAGAAGAGCCCCTACCGAGACTCTGCCTACTTTTCAGACCTGGATGCCGAGGCCGAACCCACCTTTGGCCCCGAGAAGCGCAGTGGGATCCAGGACTCCCAAAAGGAGCAAGACCCGAGGAGCCCACCTAGCCCAGGGCATCAGTCTGTGCAGGCTTTTCCCAGGCCTGCGGTGTCCAGCGAGGTGCTGTCCCCCCCACAGCAGTTGGAGGAGTCCTTGCCAGAAGGCCCCAGGCCAGAGCCTCTCGGGGCTCAAGGCCCAGTTGAAGTGCAGCCTGTGCCCGGCCCAAGCCGTTCCAAATGTTTCCCGCTGACCTCCGTTCCACTGAGCTTGGAAGGGAGTGGCACGGAGCCCCAGGGTCCCCCAGGACAGCTGTCAGGGCCAGCCCAGCAGGGACAGATGCGCAATCCTAGCACACCCAGATCCCCGCTCTGCCTGGCCCTGCCTGGCCACCCTGGGGCTTTGGAGGGCCGGCCAGAGGATGACGAGGACACCGAGGACAGCGAGGAGTCGGACGAGGAGCTCCGGTGCTACAGCGTCCAGGAGCCCAGTGAGGATAGTGAGGAGGAGCCACCAGCGGTGCCCGTGGTAGTGGCTGAGAGCCAGAGCGCCCGAAATCTGCGCAGCCTGCTGAAGATGCCCAGTCTGCTGTCGGAGGCCTTCTGCGACGACCTGGAGCGCAAGAAGAAGGCTGTGTCCTTCTTCGATGATGTCACGGTCTACCTCTTTGACCAGGTGGGCTGCCGCTTTGGGTATACACAGAGCTGGAAGAGGTTGGGCGGCCCAAGTCACGATGTGCTCTGCCCCTCCAGGAAAGCCCCACCCGAGAGACTGGGGAGCCCTTTCCCAGCACTAAGGAGTCACTCCCCGAGTTCCTGGAGGGTAGCCCCAACTCACCCAGTGCCACCGGCCTGCCACTACGGGCTGGCCACCCGCCCGACAGCTCTGCTCCGGAACCAGGTGAGCCAGGTTTTGGAGGCCAGAGAGTGACATCGATGTCACAGAAGGTCTGGATTCAAGACGCGATATCATCTTAAGTGGGGGCTGGGGTGGGTCACATAACAGAAGTAACTCTCTGGTCTGGCTGGCAGGCAGTAGGTTCGAATGGGACGGTGATTTCCCGCTGGTGCCCGGCAAGGCTGCTTTGGTGACTGAGTTGGATCCTTCTGACCCTGTCCTGGTGGCGCCTCCCACGCCAGCTGCGCCCTTCTCACGCTTCACCGTGTCACCCACACCTGCCTCCCGCTTTTCCATCACCCACGTATCCGACTCAGATGCCCAGTCCGTGGGAGGTATGAGTGTGATGGGGGCTGAGGTAGAGCAGAGGGACACCACGAATGGGGATCTATGAGGGGTGCCATCGGGGGTGATTTGGTGGCCTCTGGTCTGCTGGACATTGCCCTGTTAACAGTGTCTGCCCCCTGGCCTCCGGGCAGACATTGTGTTCTGGCGCACCTGGCCTACTGTCTCCTGGGCCCAGGACCTGCCCACCCTACCACTCTGCCCTCCACAGCAGGATGCTGGGCACCTGTTCTGTTCTTCTCAGTCTGACCGTAGACTCCCGTGACTTACTAGAACATTCCCAGCATGGTGGTCTCTACTCCTGTCATCATCTATGGCTTATCTCTGATCTGAGGTCCTTGCTAGGAGTCTCTGTTGGGACTTTACCCTGGTGGTGGTACCACATAGTTCATCGTGTCAAGTCACGTGCCCTCTCCAACTGCCTACACCCGGCTAGGCTCCTTTCTACCTCCTCCTCCCATAGCCCACTCACAGCTTTGACCAGTCCTTTCTGCCTGCTCCGCCCCTCTGGATACCTCGTCCCCTTGAGGGAAGAACTTGTCACCCTCGTCCCTGCATGACTCTGACCATGCCTTCTTTGTTTGGGCCTCAGTTTCCATGTGTGCACAGACATGGGAGCATTTGCTAAACATTGTCGGCTTTGGATCTGGGTTACACGTGTGTGGGGGGCAGGGGGGTAGTGATAAGTGGGTTATCCCTCATCTAGACACAGGCCTACCACATTGAACAGGCCTGTCACTGGACCAGGCAGTTGTAGGTGTGGGTGAGGTTTGGTGTGTGAGAACCTTTGCCTGGTATCTCCCCACATGCTCACAAAGCACTCCCTTTACCAGGCCCAGCAGCAGGTGCTGGGGGCCGATACACAGAGGCTTGAGACCCAGGTAGTTCCACCCTTCGGAGGCTGGCATCACCGGAGCCCCTGCCATCCTGCCCGGGCAGCGACAAGGTTGGTGACTGACTGGGAATGAATGGGGACCACCGGCACCCTACAGCGTCCTGGAGAAGCAGGTGGTCGAGAGGCCTGTATCTAGCCCTAGACGCGCTGGGCTGTGCGCCTTCTCCATGCTGCCCTGATGGCAGAATGTGTCCTGAGTGGACGCTGGGGTTGGCTGCTAACCCTGGAGATTCCTGTAGCCTGGGGGTCTGTGGGGGTCTGTAAGCATATGTGTACACACTCAAGAAGGGCCCCCTGACTCTTAGGTGACTCTCCACTCCTCCCTCCCTCCCCACCCTTCAGCCACTCTTCCTATATGGCTGATGGTGGTGAACCGGCCTCAGGTCGGGACTAGGCAGTCCAAGGGCCTGTATGCCCTTGTTGGCTAGGTCCTGCCGTGTGTTCAAAGGGCATTTGGCCAGGTTTCAGGATGGCTTTAAGCCTGCAGGTCCCTTTTGGGTCCCCCCACCTTTCTTACCTGGGTCCAGGTTTGCTCAGATCAAGGTTGGACCTCTGGGCTCCAAGCCCTTATCTCAGAGTCCGTGGCTATTTCCCCTTCACTGCCTCTGTGGAAGTCCTTCCCCACGGGGTCTGTGAATTGTTCTGGCCTAGGTCCTGTCCGGTAGGGGCTTCCAGGCTGGGAAGAGATGCCCTCTGCAGGGTAGTGTGGGCAGCTCTCTGTTGCAGGGCGGTGCCTGCCCCACACCCTGGCGACTAGAGGAGAGTAGGGGGTATCCTGCAGCCACTAGGGGCTCCTGCCTGCAGGCAGGGCTGGGAGAAGACAGGGCTGGGGTGGGCAGTACAGGGAATATTTTTGTAACTTGCTGGAGTGAATGAAAATGGGGCGATTCTAAGTTATTGTTGCCAAAGACATGTAAAGTATATTGTTGCTTTGGGGGTGGGGCAATGTTTTCTGTTTTGTTTTTGTTTCTGTTTTTAGTTTGAGGCTTAGGATGGACGCTGGTGCAATGATTTTCTTGTTCCTTGTTTTTTAAGAGAAACCAAGCTAAGAAAAAACCAGCCTGTGTGCTCAGTGTTTTCTTTCGGGGACTGTAGCTAACACCCTGCAGGATGGTAGGTGGGGTGCTCAGCTCTCCTGTCCCTCAAGATGGCTCTCTTAGGTCAGATGAAAGGGGACCTCCAGGGCAGCCACCTGCCTAGCTTCTAGTCTGTCCTAAGCCGGGCGACTGTGGAGTGAGAGGCAGAAGACTGGCAACAGGACTCCTGTGCCCCCTACTCTGCCCTGTCCTGGGGCTGGCCTGTGTGCCTATGTAACGGGTGGGTGCCTCCAGAGGATGTCTTGGGGGAGCTGAAGGAGGAAGTCTGCCTGGGTCTTCCCTGCATCTGACGACTTCTGCCGTCAGCCGAGCTCCTCACCCCGCTGCATCCGAACACAGGCCTGACTGGGTTTTATAGAGATCCTACCTTTGAGCTGAAGTGGGGAAGTAGCCGGAGAGCTGGGCTGGGGCCGGCTCTCCTCTCAGTTGTGCTCGTGATAAATCACTCTTACGAGGGCATGGTCATGCCCTCACTCCGTTCCTGGTCACACCACCAGGCTAACAGACCACACTGCACACGGTGAGCACACGTTTATTGACCAGACACATGTGAGATAAAAAAGTTTAAAGGTCAGCATGGGAATAGGCTTCCTTCCCTGCAAGCCAGTGGAATGTCCTCCTCTGTGTCCAGAGGCTCCCAAGGTTCCACAGTTAGGATCAGAGGTCCCTGTCGCCCGACTGCTGGCCCCTCTGTTGGGGCATCGGTCTCTTGAGGCGGCCACCGCACCAGTAACACCTGGGATCCAGCCCAGGCTGGGCCGATGTGAGACGAGCCTAGGGAGTGGGGCAAGGCAGTCTTCTCTGGACAGGAACATGCCGTGGTCACCCTCAGCTGGTGGGTGGGGACAGAGTGGCGATGCAGAGGAGCCCATCAGCTGAGCAGAGGGGCTGATCTGTCATTGGTCACTGTTGGTTTCAGGTGGACGTTGGCGAAGGGATTCCTGGGGAAAGAAGAGCAGTTTCAGTTTGGGTTGGTGCCCTGGCTAAGCTGTGCCATCAGGCTGCTCCTGGGACCCCCCCCCCACTACTAGAACCCAATGGCCAACTCTTGAAACCAGGGTTGGAGCTGGGTGTTGTCTCATGACCCGTTAGCCCCTAGCACAGCTACCCACCGTCACCTTACATGCTCCAGGCAAGGCAGCAGAGTGGGCAGAATGGTGAGAACTAACCTGGGGTGGATGACCCCATTCTTAGGGAAGGCTCACTTTGGTTTGGTAAGCTCCCACCCCCATGCTGAGTCCAAGGAGTGGCTCTGCTCCCGTGCAGAGCACACGGCCCAGTAGGTCACACAAACCAGCCCAGGCATGCAGGGCGCCACAGAAGGCACGCTGTAGACACGCAGACATGACAGACATGAGGTGCATGTGCCCTGACTCCACAGGTGGGGGACTGACACCAGGACCTTGGCCAGATGGCCAGGTCCTTTGCCGAGGGACTAACCATTTCCCCGAGAGGTGGCCGAGCCACCCAAGTGCCCTTCGGGCCACAGCTGATTCACAAACACGACTCAAGACAAGACGTGGAAATGGAACGGATGGGCACAGACGGGCTGCCCCAGCCCAGCCCTCCCGGCAGCCTCCTCGGCTGTCCCTGTCAGGCTTGGGAGGACCCACTCCAGTGGGATCAGCACAGGGCAGCAGGTGGGAAGGGTCAGGCAGTTCCACAGTGACAGCACAGATGGCGTGTGGACATGGGGGCTCGCAAGGCACAGGACTGCACTCCTAGGGAAGTGCGCTTGGCTCTACAGCCATTACCTGCAATGGGGTCACCTCTGGCCCTGGTGGGTTCTCAGAAGCCCGGGGCTGGTGGTAGGCCCAGGGTGGGCTAGCAGGCTCTCCATTCAGGCTCCCCAAGAAGACCTAATAGGTAGAGTCTCACCCTACATTTTCCTGAAGATGACATTTTCTAAAAATCTGAAACACTTGGACTGAGAGGTTTCAAAGGCGAAGCACAGGGAGAGGCCCAGGTCCCTGTCCCCTCCCAGGAGGCGTCTATGGCTCTACTGCTGCTCACCTCTGCTGAGAGCCAGAGAGTAAGGGCCACCATCTGCTATGCCTGCAGCCTGAGCTCCATCCCAGGCCAGGCTACACCTCTCTCTGCTTTGTGCTGATGGCTGCAGAGGGGCTGACTGCCGGGTGAGATACAGACCCTGGCCATTGCTAGCTGCAGCCTCTGGCACGGCCAGGCTGCCCTTGGCCCACTCCAGATTCTACAGAAGGGCTCCCGAAGGGCAACAGCTCTGGGGAGACTTGGGGTAAGGACAGGCGGTCCTGTTGAGGGAATGGGATAGAGCAGAGAGACTGGCAGGTTGCCCCAGGTAACAGGGCAGAACGGCTGAGATACCTACAGAACACGCCTCACTCCTGCCGTGCTTGGCTCCCTCCATTACTCACCGACATCTATTACCAGCTAGGACCAGAGTGGAAGCTCAGCCCCAGAGGGCCCTACCCAAGAGGCTCTGAAACATTTTCTTCTCTCCTACTCACAAAGTCATGGGATCATTTGGATCACAAATAACCATCTACAGATACCAAAGCCACTGCAAAGTTTTGCTCTGTACATGTTCCCATTAGCAGAATCTGGGGACATGTTTCCTTCCAAAGAACCCAACCAGGCTAGTGAAATTAACCTGAAGGGGGGCATGACCGGCACACGGTGTGCCGAGCACAGCCTATCTCCAGGAGTGGGAGGACTCAACATCTGAAGCTGCACCAACTGGGGAAAGGAGGACCAGGCATCCAGGGATGACCCGTGGCATCCATGCCAGGTGGACTTGGCAGTGTGGCGGGAGGCAGGCGAGGTAGCGGGGCCCACACCAGTTCTCTCCCTGGACTGGGAGAAGTACGGCTCCCAGAGAACATCTTGGATGTGGAGACAGAGGCAGGAGAAAGTGGCCAGCTTAGAGTCTGCCAAGGATATTTCATTCTCTCTGCAAACCTTAGCAGAACTTAACTCCAGAACTCACATTACAGACACCCAGAAAGGCAGCAGGGAGAGTTCTGGCTGTCCACGGGCTGAAACACATCATTGTGACTATCAGGGAGGTAACGGCCGCTCTTGTTAAGGGACACACTCAGGTCCTGGCTTCTCATGCCACCCGCTCCATGTCATGGGTAGGGGATCAAAGCCCCTTGCACTGTGGTGGACAATGCCCAGCAGTGCCCTCCTCCCTGCCCCACATGGTCTACCTCGGCCCACTTCTGCAGTACCAAGGGAAGAAGCAGCTGGCCAGTGTCTTGTAGCCATATGGGGAGGTGGAGGGAACCAGAAGAGGCAAGAAGATCTGATGGCAGAGGTCACCTGACCTGGCTAGGTTCAGCTGTGGTACTCAACAGCTGGACTCGTGACCAACCCCATAGTATCCCACATGAATACCCAGGTACATGCTGTATGACTGGGGGAGGCTGTTCTCCCAGGTCACCCTTTGTGACGAACCACCCTGTTGGGTAGGAGAGAACAGATCTAGGCCAGCCCCATATTCCGCAGCGAAGGCAGCGATGGGGCAGGGTTAGAACCACAAGCCTCCAGGCGGAAGGAAGGTAGGTGAACCACAAGCCAGAGGAGGGAACCGGTGGAAGGAAGGCCCAGCGCCCGGAGCAAGGCATCTCAGCAGGCTCCCAAGCCCTGCCCAGGCCCAGACCCTTCCTGTGGAGGCTGTCCTGACTCAGACCAGAGTGGGTCTAGGCATAGCCATTATAGATGCAGACAGATGGGTGAAAGACCAGGGCAACTTACTAACTCTAGTCAGGGGCAGCTCAAAATCTGGCCACTTCGACATCCGCGCTGTAAGGAAACACAAGGCTTATTGGTAAAGCTAGAGCAGCCGACGGGTACCTATGGACACCGGGAGGCAGAAGGCCGGGCAGGATGGACACCTGCTGGGAAGGGTCCTTGAACACACCTCTCTGCTGGGTGGGGAATGGGGACTAGAGGGCTCACTCTTGCTGGAGTCTGCACCAAACCCTTCTAGGCCCTGCTTTCTCAGCCAGGGTGGCAGGCCACCTGGGTGTCACCATCAGAACCATCTGGGCTTGCACTGTCTGCAAGCCTAGACAGGTCTTGGCAATGACCTGGAATGATCTGCAGGTGAGCTAAGAGGCTGAAGGTGGGCCGAAAGTTGGGGTGCCCTGAGGCGTGGCTTGGCCTACACAGCCCCAACACATGCCAGAGAGTTGGACGGAGGCACAGACCAGCTCAGTGCAATAAATAAAGCCTTTATTCCAACAGTTGACCGCATTACAGGGCACAGTTCAGATTTTAAAAAAAAGGAAAGAAAAAAGGAAAAAATATTTTTTAGCACTTTACATCTTCTTACAAGTTTGCTGTTTTGTGTCTACATTCATCCATTGCACATGGAATCCCCTGGATTTGAAATCTTTTAGCAAAATTAGAACAACACAGAAAGTTCTTTACACAGGTCCAGTTCTGGCTGTGTTTTCCTTAAATATAAAACAGGATCTGTCTGTGTCTGAGCTGCTGTCAGACTGGACCAGCCAGGCCCTAGTCCCCAGCAGGCTTGCTGGGTTTTGCTAACCACATCAGAGGCACGTCCGCAGCTTCCCAAGGGCTTCTGCCAGCTGTAGGGCTGAGCCCACTGGGCCTCGGGCTCCGCTGCCCAGAATTCAGTGTGTGAAGAGACAAAACCAGTAGCCACTGAGTCCAGTGTGCCTGCTTCTAAAGTTACCAAGACACACAAGAGGAGAGTGCTTAGGAGGAACTGGATCAGAGCCTGCTTCTCCCCCGGCCCTGACTGGCTGGCTGGACCCTCTGCGCCGCGACTCTCTCAAAGGCTGGTCATAGAATGATTCCCCAAAGGTGTGTGTGTGTGGACGGGTGGGTGGACTTTGTTTTGAGGTCTTTGGAATGTTTGCATGTGGCCGGGCAGCACCTGCTCTTGCCTCCAGCTCCCACCAGGGCACTGCATGAGCTAACGCCACCCTGTGCCGGGACGCCGCACTCTGGTCTACACACGCCTGCCCAGCAGTATCTGCTGAGGAAGAAGCCTAGTGCCTGGCTTGTGGGGTGGGCAGGGCCTGGCTGGGGCTGCAGCCTCCATCACAGGAGTGGTCGGCTTCCTCAGGAGGCTCCCAAGTGCCCAGGCCCCTTTTCTTGGTGCAGCCCTTGGAAGGGGCCTGAGGCGGGTCAAGGTCCCTGGGCTTGATCCCCCCAGGACCCTAAGTCCTGTCCTGTTCTAGAAGACGCCAGCACTCTGGGGATCAGATGCAGAATAACAGTACGTACACCGGAGTCCATGCAGATCTGTTTTTGTTTTTAGGAAAAAAAAATAGTCCTTTTTCCTGTTTTTCTTTTTTCTTTTTTTTTTCTTTTTTAAAGATTTTTTTCTTTTTCTTCAAACTCTAGCCCTGGCTCATGGCCAGCCTTAGAAAAGGGATGTGCGTCGTGAACACCACAGGGCTAGGGCAGCAGGTGCGGACGGACGCTGCTTTGCCACTCAGCCAGCAGGCCCCCACCTGGCAGTTACTGCTCAAGGCTGGGGACACCTGCTGGGGGCATGAGCGCAGGGGCGCAGAGAGCAGCACCATGGACCCTGGGGGATTTCAGAGTCTGGGATCACCAACAAAAAGGCAGGAGCGGGTGGGAAAACAACCCAAGAACAAACCAACGAGAGCTGAGGAGGGGAACCGATGGAGACTGGGGGGAGCTCTTCAGAGCAGCTGCCTGGGGTCAGCGTCCTCACACTGTGGACACCAGCGTGCCACTGCCACTGTGGAACAAAGCACAGGACAGCTGCCCAGATGCATGCCCACTGCCGGCCAGGGGCAGCAGGCCCGCCCGCCACCCGGCAGAGCCCTGGCCAGCCAGGCTACCTGACCTCTGGGAGGATGATGAACCCAGAACAAGGCTGTGCTCAGCGGGCAGCAGCCACAGCCCTTGGTGAGGATCTACCTGGCTCTAGGGAGAAAAGACCTAGAGGTGGCTGACAACCCTCCTCATCCCTGCCCTGCCTGCTGGGATGAACAGAACAGGCCAAGACACCAAGACCCAGCAGGATGGAGGAGGGGCTCACTGTACTAAGAGCAAAGCAGGAGCCCAGGATGGGTGGGTGGGTGGGTCCAGCTCTGGTGACAGGCTTAGGGTCAAGGTTCCCAAAGTAAGAAGAGCTAGGTCCCAAGGGAGAGGTTACCCTAGCCAAGTCTGTGGCCACCCACCCACAGTCCCAGTGAAGCCTAAAGCCTCTTACCTGCTCACAGACCGTGCCCCGTAGTCATCCAGACCCTGGGGACAAAGGCAGAGCAATCAAGTTGGGCACCGGAGACTAAGAGCCACACGCTCACTGACAGTGTAAGTAAGTTCTAGTACAGTTCTCATAAAGATGGCCCTGCCCCTGTGGAGGTCTAGGCTGGACTCCCCAGGAAGGTGGTTCCTTCCGCACCAACTCTCTATCCTCTCTTTGGTCACAGTGGTTGGGGACCTCTCCAGAGACTGGTGACACGGATGTGGTGACTGTCCTCTCACACTAACAAGGACACCTCCCATCTGGCCAGGGTAGGCTGGATCATGTGTGCTCTCTGTACATACAGGATACACCACTTTATGATGCCACTTTAAATGCCTCCTCGAACCAATCACTGCCCAGAGGCTGGCATGTACCCAAGGCCCATAGCTCTGACCAGAAAAGTCTGGGCACCCCTGCCACCACACGCTCTGAGCCCCAGCTCCAGTGTGGCTCTGAAGCCAAGGATCCTTGCCATCTAGACCTCCCTAGACTCAAGCCCCCAAGTCCCACTCACACTGGCTGAACTGCAGGTGGCCTGGAGGCAGCACGTACAAAGCTTCGCCACCCCTCTAGGTCAGGACGGATGGGATAGCCAAAGGCAGGATCTTGCCTGCCCCCAACATGAGTGAGTGCACATGCTTGGGTCATACAGTCAACGAGCCTCCTCAGATACTGGGGCACCATGCTGGCCCTCAGCTGGCCCAAGACTTAGTAATGGTGAGTTCTCTTTCTCTCTCTATGTGCAGGTACAGGCCCCGCCCTAGGACTAGAGCCAAGGACCTCAAGGGCAGAACAGACAACACCCTTCATTCATATTCATATATATATATATATATTCCGAGACAGGGTTTCTCTGTATAGCTCTGGCTGTCCTGGAACTCACTCTGTAGACCAGGTTGGCCTCAAACTCAGAAATCCGCCTGCCTCTGCCTCCCGAGTGCTGGGATTAAAGGCGTGCGCCACCACACCCGGCTTCACCCTTCATGTTTAAGTCCCAGGTGTATGGGAGCCACTCGTCACCCCTGCAGCTCTGTCCTGCACTCAAAGCCCAAGGGAAGCAGGATGCCCTGAGTACTACTTGACAGGAGTTTGCCAGGGACTATCCCCAGGGCCTACGGCTGCAGTCAGCCACCTATGGCCTTACACGGACTAAAAAGGTCTGGGCCGCAGCAGCTCATGCTACCAGCTGGATGTGACCAAGCACCCTGTTGCTCTTGGGAAAGGAGTTTCTGGTTTCCTTGGCCCTGGGTGGTAGTGGGTATTTAGGATGACCCACAGGCCACCTATGCCCAAGTCCCCAGACCCTACCTAACAGAAAGGTTGTGAGCAGACCCAGTCTGGTAAGGTGTGAGGCTAAAAGTCTCAAGCCATGGAGCCTCTGTCACAAGCCCTGTCAGCCAGCCTCATGTTTCCTCCATGCAGCCCCATCCCAGCCCCAGGACTCACCTGAGAGAAGGCGGGAACTGCCACGCTGTAGGGCCTTTGCTTGAACGTGCCGGCCGTCTGGGTGGGGAATGCCCGGGAGGACGTGCCGTAGTCAGGCGGGGGCAGAGCCAGGTCGTCCTTGTCCAGAAGGTTGCCTGTGCTGCTGCTCTTGCCTTGCTGCAGGCTGCGGGGCGGAGAGGCTCAGTGGCAGGCCGGACGGTCTAACACACGGCCAGTGTCCTCTGCAGACGCTCAGTCTCCTATCTCACGCTTCACTCACTCCATCGGGCTGCTATCAGCAACCAGTGACCTTACATTCCTGTCTAACCTCCCTGCCAGGTTCCTGAGCAGTACATACAGACACACCAGGACGAAACTGCCAAATGCTGGCTGCTGAAGCCCTGTGACAGGGTCCTTCCAACCCTGCTCCAGGAGGTAGGCAGTGGATAGGCAGCCAATCATGATGGGCTGGCTAACAACTGTCCCACATTCCACCTGCATTCTTCCCAGCATTCCCAGGGCTCTTGGGACCCACCTTCCACACCCTTCTACACAGTCTCAAGCATGCAGTAGGGCCTATGAGATGGCTCTGAGGGGCAGAGAAAGAACTGGAAATTCTGCCCAGTTTTGTGCCCAGGGGTCTCAGCTCTAGCCAGTATGCTTACCTCATATGCAATCTGTCACTTCCATCACTGTCCAGGACCCGAGTGTAGGAGAAGGGGAACCAGCCCCGCCTAGAAGAAAGGTCCTAGGTGAGACTCTTGGATCCATTGCATAGGCCCTCCAGATGCAGGACAGGAGCCTGTCAGATCCCAAGTCTCCCCAGCTCCCCAGCCTGTCCTAATCCATATATGGAAGGATAGGTGCTCATGTTCGTTCCAGAGAGCCCAATGATGTGGCTGGGCCCAATGACGTGGATGTGTCCTGAGGCTGAGGCAGTCCAGCTGCCCTGCCTGGTGGAGTCATGGTCTGACAACCTGTTCCTCACTTGACACATAGCTCACTACCATGATGGTCAGAGCTCCAAGACCAGGAGACCACAGGGACAGGGACAGAGACAGCCTCCTATCCTTCAGGGACTTTTTTTTTTTTTTTTTGAGGCTCCCTGCTGGGCCACAGCAAAGCTCAGTTTATACTTCATCTCGGCCATAGCTGCTTAGCCACATGAGCAGAAGACACACCTAGATAAAAACTACTGGGTTTTTTTCTTTTGGGGACGGGGTGAGGGGTGCCTCCAAGTGGCACCAAGACTGGCTGTTCACCCCATATCTTGTAATAGGTATTAAGTTAGGCAGAGCTGGGTGGCCCTGAGACTTGGTGACATTGCTGAAGGCTATTTAGACCTATAGGAGAGTTTGGTATGTGTGGGGGTGGGGTGGGTTGGTCAAGTCTGCTCTGCCAGGGAAACCACAGGCCCTCATCTTGGAAATAGCCAAGTATGCCACAGCGAATATGCATTTACAACACTGTGCCTGTGCCAAATAACAGCAAAGAATGATCAAGCACCGAGAGACACACGTAGTGGCCTGTGGCTTGGTTGCCATGAAGACTGGGCTAGCGGGGAGAAGGCGGAGCTCTGTGGCATCGTGCGTCCCTGCCTCTCCTGCCCAGGTTTCCCACTAGGAGAGCCTGTGACTTTGCGAGCGCGTCTGAGTGTGCTGCCACTCCCTCGTGCTTTCAGAAGAGGGCAGGCTGCTTCAGACTTTCTCTGCGGGTGGGTGCTCACATCTTGGTCTTCTCACTCTCCCCATAGTGCCAGCCGTCACGGGCCTCAGGCACTAGCAGCGTGATGAGGTCGCCCTCCTTGAAGCTCAGCAGAGTGCTATTGTCACCGGCCGCGTGGGAGAAAATGGCCTTGACCCGCATGCGGCCGTTACGTTCTAGGCCAGCTGCCATGGAGCTTGAACGTGGCAGTGTCTTGTTCTCAGCTGCCGAGACAACGGGTGTGTACATGAGAGGGCTGTCCACGGCAGACGGAGCCGGGATACAGGTATTAACAACAGTCATGGCGCAAACACAGGAGCTGCCCATGATCAACTGAAGCCCCTCCACCCTCTCGCCTGTCTGTTTGCTGAAGACAGGGTCCTGGTCTCATTCCACCGTGCCACACTCCAAATCGATACACACTACATGCTCACACATGCATTACATACCCAGGCACATACCATTAACAGGTATTTGTAGACATGCACATAGGCATATGCACGCATATACCATGCAGAAACACGTATCCGTATATATACCTACAGACATACTTGCATAACCATGTGCACGCACACGCACTCACAAGCCTTGGCTTCTCAGCCTAGCACCCTTACTGGTGGCATAGCTGTTCTTCGGGGTCACGCTCTTGCGCACGGGGAGTGTGTTGGAGTACGAGTCGCTCAGCTTGCTTTGAGACTGCGGGGGAGACAGGGATTTGGGCTGGGCAGCCTTTCGGTCAGCCCAGGGGTTGTAGTCCTCGCTGTCCGGGCCTGCGACGCCATTCATGACAGGTACATTCTCCTGAGCAGACATCCGCTGGAGGAAGAGGCAGGGGCAGGGCGTCGCTGGGAGCCAGCTTGGGCCTGGGCTCAGCGCATTGGGCTTGCCCTTTGGAGAGCATGCTACCACCCCAAGGAAAGGGAGCACCCCCTAAGCTTCTAAAGCCCCAGGACTCACCCCCACAAATGGTGCCAGCTCAGGTGGCACTGGCAAGGGCTTGGCTCCGGGAATGGGGTCTGAGATGACCAGGTTGGACTTGGAGGCTGACAGGGCACTTGGAAGGATGGAGCCATTGCTGTTGGCCATCTGCTGCATCAGCTGGACAGCACGGTCTGGGATCTTGTTGGGGTCGGCACAGGCTTGCTGCCACAGAGGCAGCTTCTGGGCCAGCAACTCCTTGCCCTGGAGTGGAAGACACAGGACAAGAAGGGTGTCAGGAGCAGCACGGGGTCCTGTGGGGCACAGTCCATAGGTGTCTCCCTGAGCATCACTGCCGTGCATGTGTGTGGCCTTGCTTGGTCCCAGTGTTGTTCATCAAGGGTTCTTCAACCAGAGGCCTTGCATCTCAAAAAGCGATACTTGCTAAAGAGCACTTAGGTGCTAGGTCGCTGTGAGAGCATCAGGGTGAGATCAGACCAAGGAGGCTGTTCTGGTGGTGCTTCCCCAGGGGCCTACAGAATAAAGAAATGAGGGCTCACACAGCCAGCCCCAGGATAGGCAGCTCCTTTGTGGGCAAAAGTACACAGTGGCAAGGAAAGAGGTGAGAGAGGGGTTAACATTGGAGACAGGACACAGCCATCGAGGCATGGTCCGACCAGGAGGCTGGAGATGTGCAGACGTGGCCTCTGTTGGAGAATGTTTGCCACTTGGATCCACCTCTACAGGGAAGAGCTTGGCTTGCCTCTGGGGCACATGAAGGCCTGTCTCAGGCACAGCCAAATCCAATGAGCACAGAGTACACACAGGGAGCCGGGCAGTGGTGGTGCACGCCTTTAATCCCAGCACTCAGAGGCAGAGGCAGGCGGATCTCTGAGTTCAAGGCCAGTCTGGTCCATAGATTGAGTTCCAGGACAGCCGGGGCTACAGAGAGAACCCCTGTCTTCCCCCACCCCCTCCAAAAAAAGTGTTCACCAGATGAGGGAGCACAGACATGATACAGAGTTCTACTTTTAGGATCTTGTGACTATTTGAATTAAGTCAAAAACCCAAATGGGCAGGGCAGCTGTGCCTGGCATCTGAGCACAGGTAGGGTAGCCCCTGCCCCTGCCAGCCATTGGACAGTGGGTCTGCAGTGCTGTAGAGGGTCCTGAGATGGCCACATTTGTAGGCCGGCATCAAGGACTGTCTTCAGTGTCTGTATGCAGCAGCATGGCCAGCTGCCCACTTAGGGAGGTCAGAGCTTTTCTTCCCAGACCTGACACTAAGCTGGTCCCCACTAGGGGCACAGTTACGACTGCCAGTCTCAAAGCACTGTGCGGGCAAGTGTACTCAGTCAGTTAACTACCAGGTAAGAAAGAAGCCTCTGGGCTTTTGTTTTCCTGATATGGAGCAGAGGCTCTAGGTCGCGCGCGCGCACGTGTGTGTGTATGTGTGTGTGTGTGTGTGTGTGTGTGTGTGACAGTGGGAAGGATGTATACCAGTGTGTATGATGCTCTAGGTTACGTGTGTGTGTGTGTGTGTATGTGAACACACACGATGGTGGGAAGGACACATGTCAGTGTGTATGGTGCTGCGTGAACACATATGACATCGTGTATGGTACTCTAGGTCATATGTGTGTGAACATACATGACAGTGGGAAGGACATGACGGCGTATATGGTGCCAATCTCTAGACCACATTCACTCACAAGGATATGAAAATGGTCTTAATGTTTGGCTGCATTGACTGATTACATCTACGCTCTTGAATATTCTGTGGGACACAATCTGACCCCACCTCAGCTCCTACAGATGCTGTGAATGACAGGCTCTATTCACCCCAACATGTTCTTAGCAAGAGTTTATCATCCCGATCCCAGGTTATGGGAGCCCTCTGCATGCCCTAAGCCCGAGCCACACAAGCAGGGCTCACAGCAGACCACCCTGGAGGACACAGCTCTTCACAGGAACTTCCTTTGTTCAGCAAGGATGGGCCAGGTCCTGTACTGTGGCACTTCCCAGGAAGTGTGTGTGTATGTGTGTGTGTGTGTACACGCATGCACATGTGTGTGTCCTGTGATGGAAGAGGGCAGAGAGAGGAAGCATGGGGGGGAGGTGTTTAGTAGGGAGCACTCACTAGACTTGGTGGAAAGGGGTTGGTTTCTCAGGGGTCACAGAGGGACCAGGAATGGCAGACTCAATGAGCCACCACAAGCCTAGTGCTTCATGGCACCAGAAATCGAGTGGGGGCAAGGAAGGACTCTGAGGACACCGTGTGACCAGCTCTGGTTGAGAAGAAGGCACCTGGAGCAGTGAAGAGGACGACTTGGGAGCTAGGTAGGACCCCACAGCTGCTAGGAGGCGTGGCGTGGGATGAAATGGCCAGTTTCACAGGGGCAGCCAAACTATGGCAGCCAATAGACTTTATGCCAGGAAGGTCCAGACGTCTGGTGACATGGTCCAGCCTTAGAGGGTAGAAGTCACCAGTATCATGGCTTGTAGACCCACTAGCCCACAGGCCACCAGGTGTTCAGATGGGCATGGTCAGGACTGAGGAAGGTGGAAAGCCAACCCTTCCAGAGCCCAGGGGACTGTGTTACTCCCTGCCTAGAATGCCATCAGACCTCAGCTAAAGCAGAAAAACCGATGGTGATTTAAGAATTCCCAGAGCCCATGCCTGGACTGTCCTCAGTGGACAGTCTCCTAAATCATCCAGCAATTTCTAGTGTAGGCCTTTAAAATGTCATGCCCTTTGACCTGGCAATTCTTCCTCTAGAATTCTGTTCCTCAGTCTGAGGAGTTCAAGGATGCCTGTCCCACTTTTAGTGTCCACTCTGGGAGCTCAGACACTCACATAGTCTGGCTCTGTGAACAGCTAGTTCCCGCCTGCACTGAGCAGGAAGGCCCGGCAGCCCGCAGGCCTAGCTCACCTTGGAATGGTAAGCAGCAGAGTTCTTGGCCACAGCGCACTGCTTTTCCACCAGGAAGCAGAACCTCCTGCGCTCCTCAGTGAGAGCCGTCTTGTAGCCATCAGACACGTAGTTCTCCAGCTCGCCCTGCTTATTGCTGATGGCATCGATGTACTGGGGGCAGGATACAGAGGGAACGGTCAGTGAGCACACGGCACATCCTGCTTGGGTTTAGGCAACATATCCACCCATCCCTGCAGGCCTGCCCATGAGCTTGTCCCATGGAGGACCTAGGTGGAAGGGTTTCAGGCTTACAGACATGCACTGTGAACAGGGAAGCGTGTGCATGGAGCCAAAAACCAACACTGGTGCTTTCCTTGGTCACTTTCCACTGAAGCAGGGTCTGCCACAGAACCTGGAGCTCGTGGAACCTAGAGCGTAGCTTGCCCTGGGGAGCCGTCTCCACCTCCCAAGTGCTGGGACAACAGGTACTTGCTGCCATGCTTTATCTGGCGTTTATGTGGGTGCTAGGGATCAGAACTATGGTCCTTACACTTCTATGGCAAGTGCTTTATCCACTGAGCCACCTCCCCAGTCCCCATACAAATATATTTCTGAGCCTCCATGTAGGCAGGTTAACTCTGAACTATAAAACTTAGTTATGCCCTGAGCATGAGGTAATCTTCCTGTCTCTGCCTGTCATGCTGGCATTACAAGCGTGAGCCATCAATCCCAGCATTCCTTGGACTTCTTCCTGAGAAGGGGAAGGAAAGGTACCAGTGGCAGGCCACCCTTTCCAGGCTTTAGCTCTGTGCAGCATAGAAATGTCAGCGTGAGAGGGGCGGGGGGGCTCCTGCAGTACGCTCCCATGCCCCGGCTCCACTGAGGCTCCTGTCACCTACAGTTTCTCTTGCCTCAGAGTCGTAGCTCCAGCAGCTACAGAATGGTCTCAAGAGAACTGACTGAGGAGACCCAGGGAAGCCTGCTGCTGGAGAGAGAGCATGGGCATCCACTGCTGAGGACGTGGGGAGCGGGACAGGTGAGCAAGCCTTTTATTGTTCCATGGATACTATATGCAGGTGAAGAGAGGCCTTCATCAATGACATATGGATCACTATTCCTGGGATAGCATGTGCCTGGTGAGGGGTCCTCACCAGAGCATGAACCTATCCCTCGCCTTTTCATCTGGGTTATTGGGTTTCACCCAGGTATCCAGTCTGGGTGGCCTTGAGAGCCCCCTCAATCCTCAAGATACTCTGGGCTCAAGAGAGGTATGTGGTCAAATGATTCCATAGAATTCTGAGAGCACTGCCTTCCCTAAGCCCCATCTAAAGACGCAATCCCTTGGAAGCCCCCGCGGTCACAGGTACTTCTCTGGACACCAACAGCTGTCTCGTCCCAACTGCTCTTGAGCTTCCTGGGGGAAACATAACCTACCCAGGAAGGTTCTTGTCAAAAAGCCCAGGACCAGCCCAAAGCTCCAGACCTGACATCTATTCTGAATGTGCCAAGACAGAGGGGTGGGGGCTCAGAGAGTCCAGGGACCAGGGAGAAGGTGGTATCAGGTGACATTTAGTGGGATAGTCACAAACTGTAAAAACAAAGGGATTTTGGGGATGGGTGGAAGTGCTGACACATACCATGAGGATAGGCATTCTAGACTAGAAGTGTATAGCTCAGTGGTAGACGCCTGCATAGCACAGGAGATGCCCTAGGCTCCATCCCAGCCCGGCACAGAGGTATGTGCTGCACACCAGCGTTCCCAGCACTCCTGAGGGTCTCCTCAGCGATATAGGGAAAGTGGGTCACCTAGGATCCTTGAGTCCTTGCCATTTGTAAACCAACCAACCTAAGAGAATGCTCCTGCCTGTTTGTTTCTGTTTGTCACTGTTTATCCTTACCCACCTGCCTCAAGAACCCACATTCCAGGGACCTCCATACCCAGCTGGGGTGGTCCATGGCAGTGACTTGTATCAGTTATATGTAGTTCACAATTCGAAAGAAAGCCTCAACCAATAGGTAGAAGCCATCCACACCAACAGAAACCACTGGGCAGAGCTATGCTATAAGAATGTGTGTGGAACTTGGTTTTCATAGCTAAACCTTACTATGATAATCAAACTGCCAAAATGCCAAGGAAGGGTCTATTCACATCCAGGTATAGGCAGACACCTCTCTAGTGCATCTCCTGCGCCCACCCCTCTTAGGCTGAACTCCCACCAGCCTGGAGCAGAGCGCTCAGCCAGCCACACGACCCAGGAGCAGCTGTTGCAGAAGCGCTTCCTAAGGCGACCATCTTCCAGCAGGGGGCAGGCCTGAGCTGCCAGGGTGCTCACAGCTGACTCACAGCCACCTCTCGGAGCTCTGACTCAGCGTGGGTGGGCGGCTGAGCTGTGGGCGGCAGAGGGGGTTGGAGCAGGCTGTTCCCTTAGCATCTCCCCACACAAGGCTCAGCTGGAGGGACAGAAGAGGGGGAAGCCCAGCTGGGTGGGGGCTGGTCTCCACCGAGGCTATCGGTGCCAACTCTGCCTACCAGCCAGCACCAATCTCTCCAAGGTCAAGGCCTGCCATACGCACACCCTTGCCACCAAATCTACGCAGATTGCTGCTTCTGCCCTGCAGCACCACACTAAACTCCTGCCCTCCCCACTGACAGGACCAGTCTGAAAAGGCCTGAGAAAAGGTCTTGGTCCTCTTAAGTGGCAGCATTAGCCCAGCCATAAGGTCCGCCAGGTGGGACTCAAGACAATTATTGTAACAAGAGAAGTCAAAATAGCAGGTGAGAGTGGCATTCCGGCCTGACAGTGGGTTCTGCTGCTGTGATGGTGGAGGGGGCCGTTCCCTCCTCCCTCTCTGATCCTCTTCTCTCTCCTCCAAAGCGTCAAGTACTTTTCCTTCGGTTATGCAACATGCGCCTACCAGGGCTTCCTGCTCCCTGAACCTCCCCTGCACTCCAGGGTCCTCTGGGAAGTAGGGGGTGGGGCATGAGTCTTGTTGCCCCCACAGGAGCTGTGCTGGGAGGACTCCGGAGAGTCTTGGAGGAGGCTCAGCCTGGGTGTGAGCTCCTTCCCAGGCTTTAGAGAAGAGTGGTGGGACGAGGAGCAGGCGTACTCTGGGTCAGGAAGGAGTGGGCTGTTCTCCAGGAGAGGAACACACCTGCCAGTCATCCTATAGGGCTTAGCACTGGCCTCTCAGGTCCCACTCACGCCATCGCAGGCCATCAACTGTCTGGTACTGGGGCACTCTGGCCTTCAGGGCTGAGTAGTTCTTCCTATGACTCCTGTTCCTCTGGCACAGGGACACACACACACACACACACACACACACACACACACACACGCCTCAGCTTGGTGGCCAGCTAAGAACAGTCAAGGTTCTGAAGGCTAGGGTGGACCCTTGGCCACTGCCCGCTTCCAGAGACTTCTCAAAGACAGCAGCAGCCAAGGCTCAGCAGCAGAGTCTTACAAGGAGAGCTGAGAGCTGTGACAGGGGAGAGAAGAAAGGTGCCAATGATAATCTGCATCGTTTCGCTATCTCGGGACTTCAGAAAAGAGGCACCACTTGGAACGGTCACCTAGGACATCAGTATAAACCAGGCCACGAGGCCCCCTGGGTCTCCTTGCCCTGAGAACAGCACCTTCCAAACTGAGGCCTGAAACCAGCCCACCAGCAGCAGTTTCTGGGTTTGTAGGCTGCACATTACCTTTACAGAGGCTTTCAGCTCCCTGGGGTGCAGGGCACCGGTGTGGGACCCGGCCTCATTAGCAGGGTCTGGCAGCCTGTGAGTTAGGAGGGCGTGGCATTTTATTTTTAAGATCTCCATTTACTTATGCACCCCCAGGAATAAATGTAACCTCACAGGTCACACCTGTGCACCTAGGGGTGGTCCATGAAAGGGGGAGGGGGCAGAGCATCAGAGCAGTGCACTTAGAGGGACTTTAAAATCCCCAGGTGGGGGTGGGGCAGGAAGAGCCCTGGACCACATACCAGCCTGGGCTGGCATCATCAGCTTCAGCCTGACCTGGGAGAAGGCAAGCTCCAGCGCTGGTCCTACGGCAGCAGGCAGCAGCACAGCGAAGCCTGCCAGTGACACGCGGCTGCCAGTGACATGTGGCTGCCACTTCTGTCTAGGAATAACAACCGACTTCCCTGACCTCCTTTTCCAGGCCACCGACTCCTCACAGACAGCCCACAATTTTACCAGGAAGATCCTGGAAATCTGGACCAAGTGAAGTGTCGCCATGCAAGGGAGACAGCAGAGGACAGGGGATGGGTGGTGTCAGCCCTGCAGGTGTCCAGTCTCCTCATCCATGGAGTGAGCAGAGCACTCCAGTGTGGTGCAACGGCTACACTTTCTGGAGAGCAGAGTATAGAACATGACCTGAGCCTGCACTGCCAGTACCTTGGCATCGGGCCATTTAAAATGGCATGAAGCCTGTCCCCCAGTGGCCAGGTTCCTGCTGTCCCCACCCACCCCACATTGCCTCACAGCTCCTTGCTTAGCTGGGTGCTATGGAGACAGCACTATAGAAACGCCCAACTGAAAGCATTTAAGACCCACAGAAACAACGTTCCCACTTAGTCACCCAGCCTAAGCCCTGTAATCTCAGAAGACAGAGTGATTGGAAAGTGTGTCTCCTCTGCTCCAGAGCCAGCCGGTGACTCAGAGCAGGAAAGGACGTTCTAGAAAAATCCACTGACCACTGAGGCTCCCCCACAACTGTCAAACCCCTGGGCTGCCCAAGGTCCCCTCCAGCTTATGAATGAGTTCATGAGGCTTGGTCCCACTGTTAGCACTGTGGATAATGATTCCCAAGGAGGGAGACAACTCAGAAGCCCTACACTGTGCTGGGAGGGCGTGGGGGGAACAGCAAGAACCTCGAGTTCCATGTTGTCTGAAGTCACCGGGGACCTGAAGCCAAGGAAAGACCTTCTCCAGTCTGAAGGGCCTGGCACCCAGGGAAATGTAGGAGACAGCAGATGTTGCCCATGGATGGACAGGGTTGGTGTTTCTGTGATCAAAGGCTGGCAGATGGCAAGACTGGCTATTCTCCTTTACAAGGAGCACTGCTACACACTAAAATGTCCCCGAAAGTTAATGTGTCAGAAACTTAATCTTCAAAGCCATCTGCCAACGGAACCAGGTGGACTCAGCAAGGCCTGCCTCTGGGAGGCCCGGAGCTAGGTGTGCTTAGAGGTGTTCCCCGGGAGAGCATGAGCAGCTTCTTAAGGCCAGGACCTGGCAGTCTTCCTCATCTGACCATGTGATGCTGACCACGTGAGACCTCACTGGAGGCCAGGCCTGTACTTGGCTGTCTCTGCAATCCAGAGCTAACAAGACCTTCTGCCCTGTGTGCTGGGGTGAGGGCACATCGCCTGCACCACATCACACTCTGGGCGGGCCAGCCTCTGCTATTATATGCTGTGAAGATCTCAGCTCTGGTTATTTTGTGTTTGCTTTGTTAATTACACAGCCCTTTAAATAGAATGAATCTCTCCCTCTCTCAGGCCCTTAGAACAGGCAAATCCCACAAAGGGACACAAATGAAGACTCCAGAGGTGCCAAAGCCACTGGAGCGGCCCCTGTGTCACGGTGACTAGACACCCAGTTACCTAGTCTCAGGAATCCTTGTGGGAGTACAGTTAACATGGCATCAGCACCCTCTAAGGCAGGCACCTGCCCAGAACATGGACTACTTCCTCTTGTAAAACAGTCAGCCCATACCTGCTTCCCCTTTCGTGTCCTTTCAGAGAGGACCAAGGACAGCTTTCCTGCACAGACAACCTGGCATGTTCTCTGCCAACAGTAGGACCGTGTACAGACAGTGGGTCAGGCAGAGCCCACAGGGCCTTCCACAGGATCACATTGGTTTCAGAGTGACCTTGACTGGAGTGAGGCCTGCCTAGCCACTTTCAGCTGATTTTCTCTGGGCTCTTACCCTTTGGGGCTCCAGCATGAAGCTGTGCCTCAGCTGCCTCTCCCTTAGCACCCGGAGTGAGCACAAGGGTAGGGAGAGGCAAGCTGCTCTCCAAGCACAGACGCACCTAAGGGCATTGCATTGGCAGGCCCCCTTTCTATGTGTCCCAATGCCCCGCTTCCTCACACTCTACTCTGGAGGGTGAGGGCCGGTTAAGGGAGGAGATGGCAAGCCACACAGCAGGAAAAGCAAAGGCAGCGTGACACTCTCAGAAGACTGTCATTTGCAGACAGCCTCCTACCTGTGCCTGCCTGTCTTGTTCTAATAAGAGCTAGGTTGGGGGAGGAGTCAAATAGGACAAAACCAGAAAAAAAATCAGACTGGAGCACAATGGCATACCCAGCTCTACCCAGGGTGCTGGGTAAGGACTGCTCAGGAGCGACGTGGTGGAAGGGTGGGAGGGCGGCATCAGCACAGCCACCCAGTCTCTGCTTAGGCGTCCCCAGAACACCAGCTGGCTGGGCGGCTAGCTGCTACCATTACCAGAGGCCAGCATGACCACTCAGGTCCACCTCATCCCTGGGGGAGGGAGGAGGACAAAGGCTGACAGAAGACATCTAGGCATCTCTCATACACTGGGGCTGCTTTCCCCCACTTACCACAGGGTGGCTGAGTCACAGGCACCTCCTCCCCTGCCGTGAGAGGAAAGTGAGAGTCTGGTTTGCCCTAAAGCCTCAGTGTGGCTTTTACTTTTCATTCTCCAAGAGGATGACCTAAAGGGATGACCACATCCCTCAGTTTCTGAGCTTGGGACAGAGGCTACACCACAGCCATAGCATGTCCACTGCTCCCCAGGAGAGCACCTTTCCCGACTCACGTGTGCAGGTGCTTCCCGATGCCTGCCTGGCAACCCTGTGGTGACAGAATGTGTTGGAGGGGAGGCCATGTCAGGGCAGTACCCATGGGCTGTGAGAGATGGATCTCAGAACTTCCCTTTTCACATAAAATCACCCGTCCCAGTTAGTGCCCCAAGTGCTTCTAAGTTCCCATTCTCTGACCTATAATTAAAATTAGTTTTCTGTAGAACTCTCAACATGGAAGCTCAGTTCTGAGCAGTTCTTTTTTTTTTTTTTTTTTTTTGAGACAGGATTTCTCTGTATAGCCCTGGCTGTCCTGGAACTCACTTTGTAGACCAGGCTGGCCTCGAACTCAGAAATCCGCCTGCCTCTGCCTCCCGANGCCTGCCTCTGCCTCCCGAGTGCTGGGATTAAAGGTGTGCACCACCACGCCCGGCTCTCTGAGCAGTTCTTAATTGTGATTGGCTCAGTTCATCCCTGAGCCCAGGTAGACATCACCTGCAAACCTGGACAGCGCTGCCGCCGCCTGTCTCCTCCCTCTGGTTTGTCTGGCAACCTCACATCTCCCTAGCCCCAAGCCGAGCCATCTCCTACAACCTTGGTTTTCTGTGACCACCCTTCCAGTAAACAGGCTAGTTGTCCTCAGTCCAACTTGGGGCAAAGGTCTGGCCACTGTCCTAAGTGGTCCAGCCTCAGCAAAGCCCAGAAGCAGGAAGACAGTAGGGGAGGTCAGCACCCCAGAAGGCCTGTCACCGTGAGCTCCAGAGGCCCAGCCCCCTGATGTTCAGCAGCCCCGGGCTCTCCCTGTGAATTCCTTCCCAAGAACTTTGAGAATGCATCCCCACACTGCTGAGGAAGTGTCCAAGCACCAACCATTCTGTGGCCCTATTACCAACAGACCAGTGGGACCAGGTCTTGAGACATACTGTTCACTTCTCAGGGTCATGTGAGGAAGGGAACCATGTTCAATAAGCACAACCTAAGGGCAGCAATGTGCATACATGACTAAACCAGGGCTGCTGGGATTGAGTTAGCCAAATACACTCACCTCTTCCTCCAGTGGCAGCTGTTGTTAGGCTCCAGGCTTTGGAAAGGCCCACAGATCCCAAGTGGGGCCTCTGTGCCTGTCACAGGATGTCCTCCACAGCGATGTCCATTCTACCCTACATCTGACTTTCTGAACCATGGTTCACCATGGTCTGACCCTGCTTGGTTCCAGCCAAGCCAGAGGGGGCACAGAGTGGAGAAACCTCAGATGCACAGAAGGGAACCTCAAGGAAGCAGGAAAGAATTCTCCACACTCAGGCTGACCAGTGGTGGTGCCCCACACCTTTGATCCCAGCACTTGGGAGGCAAAGGCAGGTGAATCTCTGTGAGACAGAGGGACAGCCTAGTTTACAGAGCGAGTTCCAGGACAGTCAGGGCTACACAGAGAAACCCTGTCTCAAAAACAAACAAACACCCAAAGGCCAAACCAAACCAACCAACCAACCAAACAAAAATCAAACACATTCTTGCTACCCCAGGGTATGGGGTCAATTCCCATTTCTAACAGTTCCCAACTTCCTGGTTAACCATAAAGTAGTTCCAGGAGCTCTAAAAGAGCAGAGTCCCACCCTCACCCAAATAACAGACTGTGGGCACCTCTGCGAATGCTGCCAGTTATCCAGAGTTATCCAAATAACAGACTGTGGGCACCTCTGCTAACGCTGCCAGTTATCCAGAGGCCTAGTGGACAGAACATTCCAAGAGCCAGCAAAGACAAGCTCTACTATCTTCTCGGCTACTGAAGTCACCTCTGCAGGCTAGCCTGGGAGGAGTTAAGAAGTAGGGAACCATAGAAGGCAAAGGCTCTTTCTTAGTAACCAACACCTTGCCAGAGTCTTTAGATCCACAATAAACCATGTTGAGGCTAGCCTGGAGTGGTGGGGCCTGATCAGGAATTGGGCCACTGTGGAGGGTCCAGGCCTTGCAGAGGGAAGAGTGGGTTCAGTTCAGCTCCCCTTGAAGGGGAGGATGCTGCCATGCTGAAGGGCCTCAGGTCCCTGCTCAGCTGCCAGCAGCCACAGTCTATGCATAAACTACATGGAATCCCTGGACGAGTTCGTAAACCCTCAAAGGTGTAAGGTGAGAGACTCCAAGAATATCATTGCCTATGCTTGGGCATTAGAAATACCACTCTGGCCGGGCATGGTGGCGCACGCCTTTAATCCCAGCACTCGGGAGGCAGAGGCAGGTGGATTTCTGAGTTGGAGGCCAGCCTGGTCTACAAAGTGAGTTCCAGGACAGCCAGGGCTATACAGAGGAACCCTGTCTCGAAAAATCACAAAAAAAAAAAAAAAAAAAGAAATACCACTCTGGTGTTCTCTTGCTACTGTCAAGAAACAGTCTGGGGCTGGTGGTATTGCCGGCCTACACACAGCTGTATGGAGGAAGAACACAAGTTCAAGACTGGCCTGGGTTGCAGAGTGATTTAAGGTCAGCCTGTGCAACTTAGGAAAGTCATATTTAAACAGCAGCAGCAGCAGCAGCAGCAGCAGCAGCAACAGCAGCAAAAATAACAACAACAAGCCAGGCATGGTGGCACACGCCTTTAATCCCAGCACTCAGGAGGCGGAGGCAGGCAGATTTCTGAGTTCGAGGCCAGCCTGGTCTATAGAGTGAGTTCCAGGACAGCCAGGGCTACACAGAGAAACCCTGTCTCAAAAAAAAAACCCAAAAAACAAAAACTAAAAAACAAAACAAAACAAAACAAAAAACCCAAAAACCAAAAAAACAGAATAACATCTATCTATCGATATAGATGCATGGACAGATAGATATGCTCAGAGGTAAGGAACTTATTTACCATACATAAGACCCTAGGTCAATCTCTAATACTCCCCACCACACAGACACAGCTTGTCAACAACAGCAACAATTTTGTAAATCCAAACTGACACAACTGAGTAGGTTCCCACTAAGGAACCTGCCTCACGGTGTTCAAGACCAGAAGAATAAAGGAAGGACGGGAGGTGGGAGGTGGGGTGAGGGCTCCCCTAGAGAAACACACAACACAGACGTGAAACATGTTGCTTGCTAAGGCTCAAATGCTGTTTCCCACAGAGACAATGAAGAGGTCTGGAGAGGCAGAAAGGGGCTCCAAGAACAGTGGCACACGTATGCCAGAAGTGGGGTCCTCCTTGTCTATGCTCAGAGGGAAAAGCCAGGACAGATGGCTCAGTCTCACGAAGAGGGAAAACGAGGTTCAGAGAGGACCTGGAGGCTATACACAGGAGAGGATGGCCATCTTAGTGCCATCTGTGGCCATAATAAAGGCAAAGAGCTAAGTAAGAGCCCTGGGGTTGGGGCTGGGGCAGAGAAGGGTCTGGCAGAGATATGCAACCATGCTCTGGGAGAGAGAAAGCCAGGAGGCACGCACACCCGGGGCACGATCACAGCCATGGCACTTGCTTGTGCCCTCTCCAGCCACTTGCCCTGGGCTCTCCACATAGCACCGACTCTGAGGCCACCACTGTCTGATCGCCCGGAGCCCAGGGCCATGCTTTCCCACTGTTTCAGTCAACTGAGGTTGGCCAGGCAACACTGGCAACAGTGTCACTATCCTTCCCCAGTGCGGTAGCATCTGCTCTGAACTATAAGGACACATATTGGGAGGGCATAAGCACTCTCATCCTGTCAGAGCTAAGTGAGCTAAGTGACATACTCAGTCATGGAAGCCTGAGGTGGGCATCTGGGTTTGGGGTTTCTCATGTTTTACTATGTGAGATACTGTCATACCATCAGGATGACTCTACTGCCAAACATTCTGTGCTCAGTGCCTACAATATCCTCACAGGCAACAGGAGTCACCTTCCACAGGTGTGAAACAGAGTGACAAACTCACGCTCAACATGGACAGACCTTAAGAGCATGCCCAGTGCAAGAAGCCATACTCAAATCCCACGGTGTGACTCAGCCACAGCTGATGTCTAGAACATGAAGATCTATAGAGACAGAAAGCAGGTAGGTGTTCCTAGGAAGGGAGAGTAGGTGACAGGGGTGGGGAGTCGGAGCAGATGGGGGTGAACACGGCTGTATACGAGATTCTTCTTGGTCGGTAAACTGTTGCAGACTGCTTGTGTGATGGTTGTACAGTTCTACAGCCATACGGAAGCCCACTGTGTTTCAGTGTGTTCTGTAGTGTAATGAGCAAATAAGGCTCTTACTAGAGGGAAACTAGATGAGCCAGCTCCTACCATTGGGCACTAAACTGGGGCCCAGAAGGTTTCCTCTAGGTTGTGTACTGGCGCATGGAAATCCCTCCTGCATGGCCCATATCTGCTGCCCAGGTCTTCTGAGAGCAAAACCACAAAAGGCAGCAACAGCTGGACACTGTCTGGTATGCACCTGTGCCTCAATCCTGCAGCTCATCTGAGGAACCTATTCAAGAACAGCTCAAGATGGTTCAGAGCAGCCCTCTGTGACAGACTCGGCCTGTGCGTGTCTGTCCTTGCAGGCAGCCATACAGTTGGCTGTTACAAAGGACTAAAGGAGGCTGGGAGATAGCTTTGTTGTTGAAGGGTTTGCCTTGAAAGTATGAAGACCTGAGTCCCTGCCCCAGAACCCATATTTAAAAAACAAAAACAAGGGGCTGGAGAGATGGCTCAGCGACTAAGAGCACTGACTGCTCTTCCAGAGGTCCTGAGTTTAATTCCCAGCGGCCACATGGTGGCTCACAACCATCTGTAATGGAATCCGATGCCCCCCTGGGATGTGTCTGAAGACAGCGACAGTGCAAGCATATATATATAAAATAAATAAATCTTTATAAACAAAACAAAATAATAACAACATAAAGCCCCTGAGTGTGGTGGTCTGCACTGGTAATCCCAGCTCCTGAGGAGGCAAAGACAGGCTTCCTGAGGCTCACTGGCCAGTCAGCCTAACCTACTTGGCAAAGCTCCAAGTCAGCCACACTCTCAGAAAGAAGGTCAAAAAGCCTAAGGAGAAATGACACGTGTGTGTGCCTGCACATATATGTACCTCCACATACACAAACATGCATAGATATGATCAAACAAAGACCCTAGACTCAGAAAAATATGTTTGAGGTGGGGAAGACACACTGTTGCCCCTTAGCAGAAGTTGTACGTATAAGACAGCAGTGGCCAGGGTGGTAGGGTCTCCTGCTATTGCAATAACTTAACATGCTGTCCAGGCCCGTTCTCTCCTACAGGGCAACTGGGTTCACGGCAGGATCCCCTGCAGGCCTATGACATCCCCTATCAAGCCTGCATGTGCTTAGAAAGGACTCTTCTAGGCCATCATGAAGCTGCTGACTGGCTTAGTTACGATCAAAGGAGTACAACTTGGTGTTCTCCTCCTCGGCCCTTCCCACTCTCCTGAGTCCCCGTGGGAAGCTAGGGCACCACAGGCACAGACGATGTTACAGAGAAGATACAGACCCTGGAGCCACACTTTGTCCTCTCCAGGCCCTGTGGCTAAATTTTCTGGTGTCTCCTCCACAAACACTGGGCAGCCTGTAAGATCCCTTTTTATCTGTGTCCCTAGGGCTACAAGAGTAGGTGAGGGGTTTCTAGGCCTACTCAGCATAAGGACACTGCCCATGGTTCTGATATAAGCGTCAGTCTGGCCACAATATCCTAACTCGATCAGCATGCAGCGCTGTAGTGCTCAGAAGCCTCCCGAGCCATCTGCCATAGTTGACTGTGACTGGCCAGCCTGGGGTAGGCAATCACAGGCTGATCGGAATAGAGCCAGTCTGGGGTCTGGCTCTGGGCAGGAATCCAGAGGGACAGGGAGGACTTAGTCTGAGCCTCTTGTCAGTAGCCAAACACCATTCCAGCATCTTTGCTGAGTGAGCTAACCAGCCCTCTACTCAAGGACATGGGGACTCATTCCAGAAATCCAGCCCTGCTCTGCCATGCCACACCTGGAAGCTCCCCCCTCCTTTGACAGACACACGGTAAGCACACAGGTAGACGGGGAGGCCTTTCCTTACTGAGAGAGGGCATGCGGTCACAGTTAGACTTGAAGCTCCTGTGTGCAGTCAGGAGCAGACCTACCTGCAGCTCCTTGTCTGAGTACTTCTGAGGGTTCTTACTCCCTTGGCTCTTCTTTCGGAGCTTCTTCAGCTCAGCCTGACACTTGTCCAGGGCGTCCCCTTTGCTCCTCTGTTCTGTTTGGTATTTCTTCAGCGCAGCCTGGAGACCCAGGATACAACCACGGGGGCCCATGAGCATCACAGGCAGCCCATGAGCCCTCCCCAGTCCTCCCCACTCCCCAGCCACAGCAGGCTCCAGCTGGCCAGACTGAGGCAGGGGGTCACAGCTGCAGACCTCCTCGTCTTCCTGACAGATCCCCAATCTCTAAGACCAAAATTAGACCTGGGAAGCGGCCTGGCTTCATTCCTTGCCCCTAACAGTAGGCACAAAGCCATAAACTCATGTGGCGAATACTACAGTAGCTTTGGCTAACAGGCAAGGATAGTAAGGCATGAACAGGGGACTCATGTGGGTTTTACAGAAAAAGCCAAGTCATCAGCTATATGACAAGTGGCTGAGAGGCAGGGAGCTGCACATGGAACATCAGATGCAATGGGTTCTTCTCTAGGCCACTAGCATGGAAGCCTAGAGGGAAAAATAATCCTTCAGGCCTATGAGACAGATCTCCAGGCAGAGGCAGGGGCAGGCTTGTCAATGGTGGCCCAGCAGGTATGGCACAGGGTGTACTTACACTTAGATACCTGGAGTCCAGCTCTACTTTCTGCTCCAGCTGCGTGAGCAGCTCATTGTGAAAAGACTTCAGCTGGACACAGGGAGGAAACAGACGGTTAGGCAGCTCTAAGGCATGGTACAAGAGACGGGAGCAGAGCCAGCCTGGACATTGGTACCAGGAGGCTCCTAAGGGTGAGGACTGGACAAAAGTGTTAAATAATCAAGTCTGTCAGAGTCTTGACATCCTACTTCCCACCACCCTCCCTTTGCTGGATCATTCAGGCAAGGGCTAAAGGAGCTGGGCCAGAATCCAGGTGAATATCTGACTTTGCCACCCATCAGAATTGGGACCTGGCTAGGGCTATCACTAAGGCACAGGGGATTCTTCTATGGAGCCACCTCTCACTAACGCATCGCAGGTCCCTGTGGTCAACTGAGCATTAGACCCTGGCTCCCTTTCTTTTTACAGGGCCGGAGATCATAAGTCATCTTCCCAGGGGATCACCGTGGCTGGTGTGACCTGCATGGCCATGGAAGTCCCAAATGGACACACAGCCGCAGCACACAGCCAGTCTTCTTCAACTGACACCTGATTCCCTGCTCACCTATGTCTGCTCCTTGAACCCAAGGATGAGGTTCCACAGGCCAAACTCACCATCTCTTCCAGCTGGTTCTGGATCTGCCGGTGGACTTCGGCCATCTGGAAGAGGACGTCCCCTGGAGGAAAGAAAGTGGGTTAGATATTTCCAATCACTGTGCCCACACCAGGGCTAAATACTGGACACCACAGACATTCTGTGACTCTAGACAGAGGAGACAAAGCCAGATGGGAAGGGAAGGAGGAACAGAAAAGTCTAAAATGATGATTGATTTGTGACTAAGTTAGAGTGCCCGGTGTCCTGTGGGAGCGCTAATGTCCAGAGTGAAGCATATGCTCAGGACAGACATTGCTTAGGATAGACATGTGATAGACATGTGACAGACATGTGATAGAAAAACCTGTGCAGATGGGCTCTTACCTCAGCACACCTCTGAGAACAAGCACCTACACAGACCTCACACTCATTCAGACACCAGCTAGCCAATGATGTCCTGAGCCCCACACCAGAGCAAAAACACCTCCTGGCATAGGACACAGGGAACTACTGTCTCTGACCCAAGGCCTCACTGCCAGATTCCATAAGAAAAGAAGTTACAGCTGACTGGCATTCTGGGCCCAGCTCCTCATCTGGCTCCAGCCTCTGGAGGATGAAGTGGTCTCAGAGCCACTTGCTTTGGCAGAGTGGGCCCTTTTCCCAGTGGTGTTCCAGTGACTCTGGAATCAGCGGGGCTGGTGAGCCTGGAATGGCTGGCAGGAAGGAGGACTGTTGCTTTGGACCAGCTTCAGTGGCCACAGAGCACTGGTCATGGGCGTGGCATGGGCGTGGCTCTGGCACCATATTTCTCAGCACATGAGCACTTCAGGGGCCCTGCTGTGCCCTAGCCTACCTGTGAAGAGACGCTAAGACAACATAGGCTCAGCAGCTCAGCAGTCAACGCCATCTCAGCTTTTTCGGCCTGGGTATCACCTAGCTCATTCCCACTTGCCTCTGGCACTCACTCCAGGCTGGACTAATGTCCGCTGTTTTCCAATGTTGGGCTGAGCTGAGCCTCCAGCAGTCTGCAAAGTCATCACTAAGCTGCCACACACCCACATCCTGCTTCTGACAAGTATACAGCAGAGAGAGAGGCAAAGGAAGAGCCCTGAGGACCCAGGGCCAAGCACACTGTTTTCAGTTCAGCAGTGACTAAATCAGATCCCAGCACCTGCCTCCCACTCCATGCCTAGAGATGAGGCTGAAGGGTCGTGGTTAGCTGCCTTGCTGTGTTCGTGACTCACAGTGTACCCTCCTGTTGTCAACTGAGCATGAGACCCTAGTTCCTCTTCTTCTTCCAGGGCCCTGAGACCTCGAGTTATGTTCAGGGTCTCATGCTTAGTCGCCACAGGGGGCACGTAATGGGTCAGGTACACGAGGCACCTAAGACAGTAAGCCTGCCTGCCCTCTCTGCCGCAGGCCCGCCTCATCTGTAGAGTAAACGCCCTCATTCCCTCCTATGTGGAGAAACCCCCGCAGTCTCGCTCTACTTACTGGGTTGGCAGCTCTGTTAACTCCTTTTGAGGAGTCCCAGACACTGGCTAGTACTGTGGATGTAAACGAGAAGGAGAGCCTGTGTCTGGAAGCTGGAGTATGTATGTGCTGCTAAGCAGCCCCCCGGAGTCCTTTCAGATGCAGGACTTTGCTCCCGAGGAGCCCTCCTTCTGGCACCCACTATCACCAGCTAGACACCAAGAGAAATCCTCTGACAGCTTTCCTCTCGGGCCTCAGCTTCCCTCTGGGAGTTCACCTGGGACCCATGGAGGTCAGATTCTTTGGAACGCTCTTAGTCCCAAAAGTTGTTGTCTTAATAGCAATGATCACAGGGACCCTGACCCTTGCAAGGCTATGCCAGCCAAACGGCCCCAGTCAGCAGAAAAGAACTCTCCAAGCCAGCAGGGTGGTCAGGCTTGCCCTGCCAGCCCCACCCTGCTTGCCCACCACCTCCCTGCAGTTCATCCTCTGTGGTCAAAGGGCGAACTCAACAGCTGCCTGGAGCTTTGTACAGACCATCTAACTTACCTGGAAACATGTACCTGTGGCTGCCAGGGCTAACCCTCAGCACAGCTATCTGCCTACCACCCTGCCCAAGAATCTGTGACCACAGGCCCAACACCACACCCCTGTAACACAAGGGTAAAATAGTCCCCCCAGAAACTGAACTCCTAGAGATGAAAGGGCTGTCATATGGCCAATAGGAAGCTGTGACCACAAAGTCAGTGACAACCTACACACAGAGAGACAGGGCAAATAGCCTCTGGTTGGCCAGGTCCCTCTGAAAAGGATGGAAGTCCCATTCGTAGCACATTCTAGATCTGGACTCTAATGTGCTTGAAGGGGCTGAGGCAGCAATTAACGTGAAGGAGTCTGGCCTCCAAGAGCACCTACACTCATGGGCACAAACACCATAAATAAAAATAAAAAGACTAAGAAGCAGAGACGAGTGGGTGAGGCCAGTGTAAAGAGGAAGGCCACAGGCACAGGCACTGTCCCCATGAGGAAAGGCCCTGGTCACCACTGACACACATGCACAGCCATGCTGACTTTCAGCTGTCAGGGTAGTGTCACTCATGCTCTTTACAGGGCTCACAGGAAACCCAAAGTCACAGATCAGAGTTTTCTACACTCAGACCAGAAGCCACTAGCACGCAAGTCAGAAGGACAGCCATGTGAATGAGTGGCAGATCCCAGGATCCTCTGTGCTTTTCTGCATCTGTAAGTTCTGTAGGATGGAAACCCACTGCCCCGTGACAAGGGAGTGCCCAAGGAGGCTCTCTGGGCTTTGTTTGACCACACTCCCATGGCTCACAGGGTCTTGGATCCACCTTCTGGCTCTCGAAGCCCCCACACCTGGGAACGGATTATAATTTTACCCAAGTGGAAAGCAGGTGACCACAATGGGCCCAAAGTCTGCCCTGGGCAGGGGAACCCACTGGAGTCCTCGGCAGCACTGCACTACTCTCTCAGCTCTGGAGTATATCCACTCATCCTGCCTGAGGACAATACCCATAAAACCAACTCCTCAGAAGGGCTACAGGGCCTACAAGAGGAGGGATGGGGCAGCAGTGACTAGACAAAGTATGCACTTAGCTAGCAGTCTCTCTATAGGTTGGTGCTCTGACCACATTCTCTAGGCCCAGAATTACAAGTTAATGTCAAAACTGAACCGAAAACATTCCCCTACCCACAAAAGCAGCACATGCCAACTCAAGAAGAGTAGAAACTGGTATGGTCCGGCAGTGGTGCCCAGGGCGTGCCTAGTCCTCACAGGTTTCTGTTCTGGTGATAGGTGTCAGACCCCAAGGACAGCGGCTACCATTCCACGTGGGCTGTGCCAACCCTCAGACACAGAGCAGTGTGTAGCTAGCTCAGAGCCCCAGCTGCGTAGCCTGTCCCCAGACCTTATGGGTATACACAGGGGAGGGGGAGGGGAGCACACTGAGGCAAAGGCAGAGAACAGGGTGTGTATGTGTCTGTGTGTGAGTGCACGCACGTGGAGTTCTGGGCTGGCTGCAAGCTGGTGCTGTGCAGGATCAGCCCACATGGTGAAGTTTTAAACTGCATTTTACAAGCAGCTGCAGGAAGACACGTGCAGTGGAGCTTGGGCGTGCACAGCCGCCAGCACTAAACCCCTGCGGTGCCATGGCCACAGCATGCAGGAGAATACTGGCACACCTACCCACCCTGAGCACCCCCTCTGCAGACGAGGAGACCTCTGGCCAGGGGCACTGACTTTTGCCAGAAGCTACAAGAAGTTTTGTTCACTGGCCAGCAGGTGCAGAGAAGGAGAGGCTGGGCCCTCATGGTGGACTCCATGACCTCCCAGCTTCTCCTCTTGGAAGATCCTCCCAGGTGTACTGTGCTGACAGAAAAGGTTTACTTCATTTTATTAAAAAAAAAAAAAATGTTTTGTTTTGTTTTGTTTTTTTTAATGGAGACACGGTTTCTTTGTGTAAAAGCCCAGCCTGTCCTGGAGCTCACTTTGTAGAGGCTGGCTTCGAACTTGGAGATACGCCTGCCTGGGCCTCCCAAGTGCTGGGATTAAAGGTGTGTGCCATCACCACCGGTTTAAGGTTTTTATTTTTACTTATGGTGTTTGTGCACATGAGTGTAGGTGCTCTTGGAGGCCAGAAGAGGTCGTCAGGTCCCCCTGAGGAGAGTTACAGGCAGCTGTTTGCTGCTGACATGGGTGCTAGGAAGGAACCAAACTTGGGTCTTCTGTAACAACAGCATGCACTCTTAACCACTGAGCTGTCTCTCTAGCCCCAGGAAGAGGCTTTTTAACCAGCCTCAGCCAGGGCCCAATCCACCCATCCCCTGGGGACCTAGAGCTCTTAGGCCACAGCCCAGGTGGGCCCTAAACTTGAAAAACCGGATCAGATTGGGAAAGAAGGCCCAGTGTGCCAGAGCAAACAGTGAACAAGGGTGGGTAAATCTTTACAGACAGCTGCCACCTGATGAGCTTCTCCAGGGAGTGGAGTATCAACAGGGGTGACTGGCAGTAGGTGGCCCATCCCAGGGAGTTGACATGAGAGATCCCAGAGGGAGGGGCAGAAGCCCCAGGCACACCAAGGCAGTGAGTCAGCCTTAGCCCATCAGAGTGAAAAAGCCTTAACTCAGGAGGGTGAGGATGGGGCTGGGGACAGGAGAGTTCCAGGCCCCAGAATATTTGGGAACTAATACTGGGAAGTAAGGAAGAGACCCTCCCCCGCAAAGTACACGTGGGTCCCAGGGACAATATGTGACATTTGGGACAAAAGTATAAAAACACAGGCACACACAGCAGGAGACCACGCCCTCCTCAACTTCTACCAACTTACATGAGTCAAGTCACTGAAAGGTCAGCCACCAGTGAGTCACATTGCATGTCACCCTAACGTCTCAGTTTTAAAGATTTCTGGTGCTATTAGTAACCTGGCTTCACGTTTGGAGGGTTAGTGTGCAACTCTGTTTACGTGGAAATGTAACCCTTCTTGGGGGGAAATTCAGGGACTGAGGTACATTTACAATGTCCATCTGTGCTGCAGCAGAGGCTGGAGTCCTGCTCCCCCCTTCCTTCCTTTTTGTTTTTGTTTTGTTTCTCTGAGATAGGATCTCACTTATTTCAGGTTGGCCCCAGGGTCAAACTCACTACATAGCTTTAGAGAGCCTTGAACTCCTGAGCTTCCTGCTTCTGCCTCCTGAGTCCTGGGACCACAGGTGTGCACCACCACACCCACCACACCCAGCAGACTCCCTTTCCATACACAACACTCCGCGGGTGGAGAGACCGTGTACCTAGGCTGTTTGCCTGCTTCCTCTCCATGGCAAGTCCATTTCTTCACTGACATCTTTGGTTATTCTGGTGCACACTGCAGACTATCTCTGAGATATGTATATCTGAGAGCTGATATATCCAGTATATCCAGATTTGTAGACTGATCAACTGTTGGATTCTTGGACCTTTCATTGGTACACAGTCATTTTTGGACAAAGTGGACCACAGCCTGTAAGTCATTCTAACATATATATATATATATATTATTCATTCTATACTTTCTGTTACTCTAATCCCCACCCCCTGGCACCAGCCTCTGTCCTCTGCAGTGTTACTATTGCTGTGATGAGGCATCATGTCCAAAAGCAGTTTTGGGTTACTCTGGCTTACACTTCTATATCATCAAAGGAAGTCTAAGCCTGAGTTCATTATCAAGTCAGGACAGAAACTAAAGCAGGCAGGAACCTGGAGGCAGGAGTTGATACAGAGGCCGTGGAGGAGTGTTACTTTTTGACTTATTCTTCATAGCTTCGTCAGTCTGATGTTTTATAGAACCCTGGACCATCAGCCCAGGGTTGGCACCATCCACAACGGGTTAGGCCCTCCCTCATCAATCCCTAATTTAAAAAGCGCTCCACAGGCTTGCCGACAGCATGACCTTATGGGGGCATTTTCTCAATCGAGTACTCGCCTCTGAGATGACTACATGTGTGTCGAGTTCACATAAAACTATGCAGCACAACTGTTTGTGGGTTCGTGACAGCCTTAAGTACAACCTGAACACGATTGGCCTTCCTGCTGTACACTCTTTTTAACATTCTGTGTATGTGTGTTGGATGAGTGTATCTGTATCTGTGCATCACATGTGTGCTGGTGCAGTGGGGGCCAGAACTGGCTCTTGAATCTACTAGAGCCGGAGTCGTGGATGATTGTGAGTGGCCATGTGGGTGCTGAGAACCAAACAAGGTCTCCTGGAAGAGCAGCCAGTGTTCCAAACCTCCAAGATACTCCCACATGGCAAGTGCCCCAGTAATGGCATGGCAAATGCACATAATTGTTACTGTTTTAAGAACTTCTGGAAAGTAGAGAGCTGAGAGGGCAGGCAGCCCATGCAGCGGCAGATCTCTGGGGTCTCCATCTAAAGTCGTGTACTTACAACCATCCCAATGACATATGAGAGGGCCTGTGTGGATGTTCAGAAAAGCCATGGAGGCTGGGAACAGGACAGCAGGGGGGATGGGAGGGAAGTGCAGCCATGGAGAAGGGGCAGGGCATGGGTTCTGGGGATGCCTGTGGCCTCCATGGCAGAGGCCTCAGGCAGCAGCAGTGGGACCCACCTTGCTGCTCCTCCCAGTTTTAAACCCAGCCTCGGTGCAGACCTCGCCTTCCACTTGAACTTGGCAAGTACCAGGAAGTCTCCTGGGACACAGAGTGCTAGCAGTGGGGACTCAACCGTGCCATTGACTACAACTGTGGGTGAATCCTGGGCAGGCTGGTTCTGCAGCCACTCCCAGGGGCTGCCAGAAACTGTTGGGTCAATGTGGTAGGAGGTTGCCTGGAGATCAAAAGTGGGATGCCATGGCTTTGTTGGCTCTTTTTGTGTCTGAGGGAAGACAGGGCATACACTCTTCCCACCCCACCCTCTCTAGTCTATGGGAAAGTTGCAAATGCAGTTGGGTTCCAGATCCCGACAAGCAGCTGAGGTACATATTTAATATACCAAAGTGGACCTGGTCTCCAGGTTCTCCCAGCATTCTCAGCCCCTACCTGTAACAGAGCATATCCTACCCCTCTATGCTGAACTTTCAAACCATGGCTTCCTCTCACCTCCTGGTCCTTCACTATGTAATCCCTCCCTCCCTCCCTCCCTTTCTCTCTCTCTTCCCCTCCCCTTCTATGATGACTTCAATGCCCACCCCCTCATGTGAACTTGACAGAGAGCTACCCTCAATAAATCTGCCTTTAATCGAGCAATGATGGCTCACGCCTTTAATCCCAGCACTTCGGAGGCAGAGACAGGATTTCTGAATTGGAGGCCAGCCTGGTCTACAGAGTGAGTTCCAGGACAACCAGGGCTACACAGAGAAACCGTGTCTCTGACAAACTGAGTTTGACTCTGTACCATATGGTACAAGGAGATAAAAATCTGGCAAGTTGTCCTCTGACACCACCCCATCACCACCATAAGCACAAATATAAATAAAAATGTAATAAAATAATTAAAGCATCCAGTCTTACTCCTTCCTCCCCAGAAACTATAGTGTTCTTATAATGTGCAGATGACAAGATGTTTAAGGGAAGAAAGAACCTGAGAGACCGAAAGTGGCAGAAAACTAGAGTGTAGACCTGGCCTGGGCTCAGTGCACTGAGCAGCCTCCTGCAGATATGCTGAGGCATGAAAGACCAGACTCCACCCAAGGCCCTTCAGGCCCCAGGTGAACCCCAGGTGAAGGGCCCCTGATCCGACATGGAGAGGGAATGACATTTTCATAGATCTGAGCTTGAAAGGGGGAACATTCGACCAGTAAGATGGCTCTGTGGGTAAAAGCACTTGCTGCGAAGTTAAGTACAGTGACCTAAGTTTAATCCCCAGAGCCCATATAGTGGTCCATTGCCTACCTGCTGAATGAAACTGTCCCCATGCAGAAATGGGCAGCCTGCATAATAGACCTCAACTACAGGGTTCGTAGGAAAGGGCTACAGGCCCTGACAGACAGCAAGTGTCCAAGCAATGCCTGGTTGCCAGAGTTATTAGGACTAGGTCTCCCAACGCTGGCAAGGCCCAGCTGAGCAAGGGTTGAATGCTGCTTGTCCCCATCAGCACAGGCACAGCACCCCCGCTGAGGGCTGGCCCTCGGACAGCCCCCCCTTCTGAGCAGCAAGGGTGAGCGAAGCATGGACGAGTAAGAGAAAAGAGCCCCCAGGGTCTCTGAGTTAGGTCCCCGGTGGCCCCCCAGAGACAGAGGGAGCGCTGCCCTCTGAGACTCTTCCACCAAGCGCCAGGATGGGTGCGGTGGCAAACCTGCCAGCGTCTCAGCCAGACTCCAAGTCATGCTCATGCAGCCAAAGGTCAGTGCATAGTCCTGTGTCCTAGATCTCAATGGGCTCCCTGGGCATTCTGTGGAGAAGCCACCTGGCAGGAATAAGGATCCAGGAGAACTAAGTTTGCTGTATATACCATCAGGGACTCTGCTCCTGGACCCTCCAAAGTAAGAAAGGAAAACACACACACACCACCACCACCACCACCACCACCACCACCACCACCACCAGAGGTGCCAGTCAGTCCTTGGAGGTTCAGGAAACTGGATCCAGCGGCCACAGGACCCCATGTAAGCCCCAACCTTAAGCAGCATCTGAAGACCATCCCAGAAGGACACATTAATAAGCACAGCTGTAACGCTGGCCACTGTGTTCTCTGCTGGAAGAGAGACGGGCCTCCCTCAGACCATGGGAGTGGCTGAAATGCTCCATATGCAAAGTCTTAGAGGGTGGCAGACAGGGGACTGGTTCTCTGTAGTCAGCAGCCCAGGTAGAGTTTTGCAGGGTCAGGAGAGGAGACACCTGCATCCTCTGGGTGATTTGAGCTGCTATAACTTCCTAGAGGTCAGTTTGTCCCTAGAGCACCGTAGGAGCCCTGTGCTAAGGCTGGGTACTGAGGCACAACAGTGCTCAACTGCTGAGCACCCCAGTCCTTCTGGGAGGAGCCAGAGCTGCCATCCTCTCCGCAGTAGCAGGCTCTATGCCAAGGGGTCAGCTGCTCAAACTTGGCTGGAAGCACACATTACCTTCCAGAGTCTTCTGAAGCAAATATCCATAATGCTCAATTATTCTGGTGGCTTCTAGAGCGGAAAGGCACCTCTGAGAGCTAATTAGCATACGCTTGAACAAGGCCCGAATATAGAGCTCTCATTAGGTGAAGACAGACAGCTGAGGGGGCTGCCAGGGCACCGTGCTGTTTAAACCACCGGGAGGCAAGAGGGGCGGACAGGAGGTGAGACAGTCAAACCCTCCCTCCCCCCCCCCCACCGGACAGTTACCAATCCTGCCTTCTCTCAGCTACTCTTCACACACTGGCTCCTCAGACGCTCTTCGCCCACCTATGGGAAAGCCAGAGTGGAATGCGGCCAAGGGGTGACCAAGAGAAAAAAAATCAATGGCTGCGTTGCCATGGTGATAGCAGTAGACAGCAGAGCTTATAGTCATGTTGTTCTGAAACAGAACAAGTCCAAAAGCCACCTCAATGTCCATGTTGTGACAACAGTTGGACCATGGATACTAGGGATTTTGAGGAAAGTGGGAGAGGGAGGGCCAAGTTCAGGCTTGCATCCAATGTCACCATCGTCCTGAGTCACTGACCACTATTTCCATTTTGCCTGCTCAGGTTCCTGGACCAGTGTCCTCCAGGGGACTGCTCCCATCTGAGGGTTTTCAGGCACCTTAGTCAGTTGTGGACCACATGTCTTCGAGTCATGGTACAGAGACAGCTGTTGCACAGGTCCCACTGTGGCAAAGAGACAAAGATGTTGGGACAAGACCTAATGTCCTCCCCATATAGGTGAGCAGTCAGAACCTTAGCACAGCTCCGGCAGCATTGGGAACAGGCTCTCAGGGCCCCTCCCTGCCCTTGTCCACTAGAGATCATCTCAGTGAGACTGGCTGGTCCTCAGTCCTGTCAGATTTTTCTTCTACCTGATGTCTGTAAGGAGATTCAGGTCTGACCAGAGAAGGAAGTAATCATGTCTCCACTCCCATTCATGGTGCCTAAGCTCCTTTGGTAAAGCAAACTTGACCCTTTGTATGAGAGGCCAAACTCCTGCCCACAGTGGACACATAGAGTCCACTATCTTCTTTCTGGGTAAATTTACCCCTTAAAACCAGCCGATCCCAGGGAACAAGCAGAACTCAAAGACTGGTTTGCAATGTTGCTTGTACAGCATCAACTCTGAGCCCCGAGCACCAGCACCTGGGAACAAGGATGGACTCCATGGTATCCAGGAATACACTGGACACTGGCCAGGCTTGAAATGGTATGAGGAAGTTCCTTCACGGGGTAGGAAGCCTGACAGGGACAGGCGCTCAGGCCACCAGTACTTTCACATGCTCAGCAGCACCAAGACCTCAGAACTCTAGTGTCCTGAGCAGAAAGTACTACTGACCTGGAAGACACTGACAACTCAAGCTGAGCACCACCTAAGTCCATCCTGGGATCCAGCTACCCTGGGGATTGGACAAAAGTTCCAGCAGACAGACGGACTGGGGGGGGGTGAAAGGTCGACGGGCAGCTCAGAACCTTCCTGAGGGCTGCTGTCCCACAGACCAGCACCTGTCTGATGACTGGGCTCCACTGCCTTTCATCTCTTCAGCATTCACTGTCCTCTGACACTTCAGAGACACGTCTAGCATTCCTAGACATTGTGTGGATGTGGGACTGTCTATGACATACTAACTTCAGCTTGCAGTCTATCCAGGTCATGACTGAGCCCATTCTCCAGTGATGCACTACTTTCATGAGACCCCAGGTCAGCGATCAAGTGCTTCCAATATAAAACTTATACCAAGGACGATGTAACACAAGACCACAGAGTTGTTAAAAGATTTCAGTTCCTGGGCGTGGTGGCGCACGCCTTTAACCCCAGCATTCGGGAGGCAGAGGCAGGCGGATTTCTGAGTTCGAGGCCAGCCTGGTCTACAAAATGAGTTCCAGGACAGCCAGAGCTATACAGAGAAACCCTGTCTCGAAAAACCAAAAAAAAAAAAAAAAAAGATTTCAGTTATTAAAAAGATAGGACTTGTTACTGTTAGTTGAAACTTGTTTTTAGATTTATTATATATATACACAAGTGTTTTGTCTACATGTGCACATGTGTACCAGCCAGGCCCACAGCTGGTTGTGAGCGAATACGGACGCTAGAAGCTGACTCCAGGCTAACTGCTTAGCCATCTCTCCAGCCCTTTTCTAGTTTTTTCACACAGAATCTCATGTAGCCTAGGACTATATAATCATACTGTCTGGGCTCTTCCAGTGCTGGGATCACAGGAATGAGCCAAACCTGCTGCTTCCTCCTTCCCCTTTAGGACCATTTTGTGGTTCATTTCTTTGATTTTGTTTTTGGGAGTACTTTAAACTAAGTCTCAAAACCAAGTGATTTCAGGGGGTCCCTGGTTTGAGGCCACCTCATTTCCCTCCTGTGCACATGCCAAAATGCACATGATCTAACCCCCGTGGCAACTGCTCTTTAGGGGACCAGCTACACAGACATCTTTCATCTCAGACTGGCTCTTGACTAGTCTTGCTACTGGACAAGAATCCTGTACTGTTTGCCATCTAGGGCTACGGAAGACCCTTGGCCCTCTCTGTACCTGCCCATGTTTCTGACAGTATCCAGTAGCCCATCTCTCTTCATTGCAAAGGTCTGTTGGGAAGCCTAGGTCCCTATTCTCTCAGTTACTGTGGTCTGTATACAGGTACCTGGTGTGTGTGCCCACATTCCTGACGACCATTGCCTTAGGGAAGCCCAGGGAAGGAGAGACCTACCCACAGAAGATGTTGGCCACACCTGGAGTGACCCCATGTTAACTTTGACTGAAATGTGAGCATCTGGTGCTGCAGCACATGAACGGAGGATGTGGTAAATAGGCTTTGACTTGGGAGCACATGACGACCATAGACAGACCTACCTGTGAGGCTCCTGGGGCTCCTCGAGCTATCCTGGGTCCAGGGTCCAGTTCTTATGATTTGGTCTTTATGCTCACTGGTTTGAGAGAGCCAATGAACACCCCTGTCTGTTGCCACTCTGGGACTCAGGCAGAGCCAGCAGAGGTGAGCCACTGTCCTCACAGGCCGCAGGTTGAGCTCTAAGCCTACAGTAACTGTGCTGCTCCTGCATTGCCAAGAAATTGCTGGGAACCACCGGTTGAAAGGAGACCCCTACAGCCACCAGCCCTGTCTCTGTTACGCTTACTGATATTCCCACCACAAAGCAGACCTGGAGCTGAAGAACACGGACACCCGCTGCGTCTTCTCTGGCTGTCACTCAGCTGCTGCCCAGGTTTCAGCAAATCCAATTCAGACTGCTCTTACTCTCTCCAGAGCCTCAGTGAGGCCCCACGGAGCTCTCAGCAGTGGCCAGGCCTGCCACACAGGAGACATGACCACCTGAGCCCACCCAGCTGGCAGCTCTGGAGCCTCAGCTGAGTCTAGCCTGGCAACTGCCCAGAGACTTCTACAGCGTACTTTTAGAGTAGAGCATGGGACCCTGTCTGGAGTCTAAGGGACCCCTGGGATCCTCACCTTTTACTGTGGAGATGGAAGGGAGAACTAGGGGAACTTGGTGCCTTTAGCTAGGAAGGGGAACACCACTCATGCCTGGCACTGCCAGGCCCTCTATTCCTTTATTGTCCTTATCCTGAGCAAGCAGCTAGCCCAGTCAGGCTCCTCGATGATGTTCAGTGGACACAGCTCCCTGTGAGCAGGTTTCATTAAGACCTTCAAACAGTGCCTATCAGCATTTAGTAGTCTCTAAGATGGAGCCTGCGCTGTTAGGATCTGACAACTGGAGACACATCTAAACAGTCGCTGTCAGAGCCTCTTCTGACACACACAAACGCCCTGACCAGGTGAGGATGGGCTCTGCCTGACTTAAGAGGAGAAGGACATGGCTGGACCATCTTACAGCCTCACAAGAAATACCGGCGCCCAACGAGCTGGCACCTTCAAAACTACCGAGGCCAATAGGTGCCACTAGGGGCATCTTGAAGGCCTCTCAGGGTGGAAAGTCTACAGCCCCCTATGTCCCAGAGACCTGGGTGCCTGGGGCCACCCAGTGTGACTGACTCAGTGAGCCTGATACTGGCAGGAGAGCAACTGATGCTGCAGCTCCAGGCCAGCCTTGGACCACTGGAGAAACTCCTCACTTTAGGCAGGACATGGCGGCCGGGTCACACCTCGCCTGGAGACTGAGGCAGGGCTGCTGTTGTCTGTCTATGAGCATCCCTACTTGCAGGCTGGGGCCAGCACAGAGCATCTGCTCATTCCCCTTGGAGCCTTGTGAGGCTTAGCAGACAGCAGAGCCCCAGCTGAGGCCTGGGGCTCTCAGCAAGTACACACAAGTCCCTGTGATCACAAACAAGTGTGCTGCAGGCCCTGGCAGGTACAAGGCAGCCCTTTAAAGGAAAGAGTACTGAAGAAGCCTCCAGAGACAGGCAAGGGTTGAAAAGAACAGATGGTTCCATGGGCAGCCCTGACCACAGCCTTGTGCAAACACGAAACACATCCCTGCTGAGGCCTTGGGACATGGACTGCATCGGGGGATCCTGACCGCATGAAGGGAATGGGCGTCCTTCTCAGGATGCACCTTGCTCACTGCAGTGGCTGTTTAGCTTCAGACCTCACAACTTCCCAAGTCCACAGGATGACCAAGGACAGACCACGGGCAGCTAAGTGACCCTTGTTGAGTTGAGTACAGAACACCTGAGCACCTGCCCACCTGCTCATGTGTGCACACCCCACCATGGACATCCAAACTCTGGTCCCTTCCTCCCTGTCTCAGATTTAGCCCAGTTCTGTGCACCCAGCCATCTTGGACTGAAGAGCTGCAGGTGGTTATGCGACAGGTCGGTGTATGGCCCGCTGAGGGGGTCCGTGAGGGACAGTCCAGCTGCTGTTGAGGCACACTGGACAGGTGTCTTCCTCTGACAAGTGTGAGAGATGCGTCCATGGTGGGCACCCTAAGGCCCAGCAACAAGGTAGAGAGAGAAGATGCTCAGGCAAAGTCGAAAGAGGAAGAGCCTCTGTGGGGATCAGTGAGTGCACACAGCAGAGCTCCCGTCTCTGAGCTCCTCCTGCTCAGCATCAGGCCACCATCCAGGGCTCCTTGAGCACGGGAACAGTGCATGCCTCCACAAATTCATGAACAGCCTGGAGCTCATGCCTGGCTGGATACCCACATCGTTCTAGTCAGCCCCAGTAACAAATAACCCAGGAAAGCAGAAGCAGCACCCAAATGCACAGATCACAAAGTGACCTCTGTGCACAGGGCGTCCCTGCCCAGTTACAGCGACTGCCAGTTGTTTCTGGCACTAGGGAATACTCTGACAGAGACAGAAGCAAGGGATCCAGAGGTAGGAGGCAACCACAGACTAACAAGTGGGTGGTTACCGGCAGGGACATCAGACGGGCTGTGTGACAATGCAGAGCTCGGAGCTGCCCTCTGTCCCTGACTAAGCAGCCTGCTGTATCAAAGTAAAGCTCTGACAGACAGGCTGCAGACTTTCTCACGGTAGGGAGATGAGAGGATGGTTCCTGCGTGAGCCTGCAGGCTTGAGGCCCTTCCCCAGCTGTGAGGCCAGAGTCTGCAGTACAGAAAGACTGAAGATCAAAGGCTGGCACTGCCCGGGTCATTCACTTACTCCAAAAGAAAGAAAAGGAACAAAGACGAGGCTCTAGGGGATCATTTGAAGCAAGGTGACTCCCTGGGCATTCACTGTCCGGCAGCAGGGAGGTGCTCTCTGCAGAGAGCAGGATGGGGTACTGGTGGCTGCTGCCTGTCATTCTCACAAGGATGAGGAGGAAGCACAGGGTCCTACACAACCTTAACAGTGGTGTCTCTCCAGTGGGCAGAGGAGGAGCCATGGGCAGCTTTGCTTGGCATCACCCTATGTGGGAAAGCACTGGGAAGGGGCGGGGGAGCAGAGGTAAGGCAGAAAAAGAAGGGAGGAAGGAAGGAATTAGCCAGGTTAGGTCTACTAATCTGTACGCTTGACAGCCAACCCCTGTTCTGTGCAGCCAGGGCCCTAATCTAGAAAGGCCAGGAAAGAGGCCCATAGTAAAAGGGTGAGCTCATAGGCCCTACTCAGCTGGATGTCAAGATCTGACCATTGAGTCAGGTATGCTGCTGCATGCCCGTGGCCTAGCTATTTCACGGCTGAACAGGGAGGATGGAGCTCTTGTGACCCAGAGCTAGTCCAAGACCAGACTAGACATTACAGCGTAACTTTGTCTCAAAAAAGAAAGAGCAATCCCTGAAAACAACTGATTAGGAAGCAATAGAGGCCGACCTGGATAGCGTCTCCACTGTGGGCAGAGCAGAGGCTTCTTCACCTTGGGAGGGGCTACATTCCCTCGGGGCTCTGAGGTTCCTCAGTGGGAACCTTACAAATCTAGACCAGCTTATCTTTGACATGCTGACCAAGTGATCAGAAATGAGTGACGTTACAGACAGGAGGAGAAAACCAAGTAGTATTAAGAATAGACTACAAATAAGGTCGCCTCCTGATGATGTGGTCTGGCTTACCAGACACAACATGTGATAGCACAACATGCATGCACTTGATAGCACAGTCTATACATTTGTGAGAGACACAGTCAGGAAGAGCTGCAACGCTGGGTACTAGGAAGCAAGCAAGCCCTATGACAGCACACAGTGGCTGCTGTCAAAGGCCGTGGAGTCTTGGAGCATTTATCTTCTAAAGGGCTCAGTCTCACATCTCCTATGAACCAGCTTGCTCACAACAGCAAAACCCACTGGGAATAACTCAAGTATAACCAAGAGAAGACCAGAGAACAGATGGTTGATTATGTGTTTATGGAATATTCTACAGCAGTGAAAATGAATGCACGCACTGCTGGCGACGGTACAGATGGGTCCAGGGCAGAAGAACATATCAATCTTCCGGTAGCTGACACTTGTGGCATAAGGGTTATTCCAAGGTCCTGGTCATCCAAAGTTCCGCTTTTCTCTCAGGCTCACCACCCGGCTCTGGATTATGAACATTTCTGCACAGATGCATCAACCCCCGGTATACCAACTATCTCCCTTCACCTCTTGACCTAGGATGTCTGGCCATGCAAAACACAGACCACCCCACCACTGAGGCTGTCGCCATCCCCAGCCTCACCCTAAATGCAGCCAGGTAACTTCAGAGCACCCAGAATGATTTTAATAGCTTACAAGGAGTGAAGACCAAGAACACAGAATAAAATGAATACAGTACGAAATTCAGCAGTATCACTCGGTGTTAAACATGACAGATGATGCTTTCAAACACGAACAAAGATCTTTCCTGAATTCACCAGCCAAGCCAGCCCGAGACAGGAAAGTATCAAAACCACTTCCCACTTCCCTGCTGGAACCTTACAGGAGAAACAAGATTTCCCCAGACAGTAACCCAGGAACAAAACAGACAGACTTCTCAGAGACAGGGGGGCTCCGCCTGGGAAGGAAGAAGCCAGGTGACCAGGAGACTGGAGGGATGACGGGTTCTAAGAGGGAGGAAGAAAAAACAAATGGGTAGATGAACCCAGAGAACGAACAAAAACGATTCCAACAAAAATGATTCCAAGAGCAGTCAGTGGTTTGGGAACAAATCAATTAACATCAAATGAGAATTAGAAGGGCTATATATAATGTATTCCAGAGAAAAGTTGTTATAATAAGAGTCATGACCGGAATCGCAATAAAAATCAATAAGCTTCCAAACTAAAGTCAATGATTAAATTCAAAATTAAAATTAAACTGTTCTTCCTCCACTAGGCCAAGCTTGTTAGTGCATTCCTGTAATGCCAGCTCTTGAGAGGTGCAGGTAGTTCAGGGCATGTTCCATACATAGTAAGGCACACATACATAGTACATCCATACATAGTAAAACAGACAGACAAAAAGAGAAGATGCACGAGACTCGAGTTTCATCCGTAGTATCAGGAAAAAAAAAAATCACAAAGTAAAAGGCCAGGCCGGCCAGATAACTCAGCAAGACCCATGACACTAAGCTTAGCAAACTGTTAGCTCCTTCCCAGTGACACACGTGGTGACACACATGGTAGAAGACATTGCCTCCTAGAAATAGTTCTTGGACAATCACACTTGCTCAACCCAAATAAGGAAGTATAATAATCTTTTAAAAACTATTTATTTATTTTTGTTTTTCTTCAATACAGGATTTACTCTGCGTAGCTAGCCCTGGCTGTACTGAAACACACTCTGTAGACCAGGCTGGCCTCAAACTCTCTGAAACCTGCCTGCTTCTGTCTCCCAAGTGCTGGGATGAAAGGTGCGTGCCACCACGCCTGGTTTACATTTTACTAAAGGTTAAGTGACAACTAAGCACGTGAAAAGATATTGAACATCATTAATTAAAGAAATGTAAATTTGGAAATACCCCAACCAGGAGCAGCCCAGATGGCCCTCACAGGTGAGGGTATACTGAGCTGTGCCACCCGACAGACAGTATGACGTGGCCTGAGTGTGAAGAGGGGCCAGGCGATGGAGCCTACTGAGCCCCAGGTAGCACCGAATTTACACAGACCTTCCATTGATGGCACAGAGAGCTGCTGAGTGGTTACCTGGGGGTGGGCAGGGATAGGGGAGGCCTGACTATAGAAGGGATGGGCAGGCTCACCATCATGCACACAGGAAACTCCCCACACATTATACTCTAATATCTGCAGCTGATGCTTCATTGCCCAATAAGGCAGCGAAATCAAGCAATCTCAAAGGATTATGGATCTCAGCTGGGAAGAGGACATTTACTACTCCCATAAAACAAAACCTTCAAAACTGTGTATTGATTTTAACAAAGATTTTAATAGTTGTATTGGGTGAGGTAAGAGGATGGCATCAGAAAGCAGGCTCCATCCTAAGAATTCCTTAGCATAAAGTTAAAAAAGAAGAGACAGCATGAACCTGCCTTTCAGACACTTGGAAGCAAACAGCACATGGAAGAGAGCAGCTGACTGAGCGGGAGACGTGGGCAGGGAGGGGTGGGTAACAGGGCTGACTTATTTTTAAAGCAAAGCAGTGCTGCTTTAATACAGACTCCAACCGTTTGCTCTAACAACTCCACTCCCAGGTATTTGCCCAAGAGAAATGAAATGTAAGCCCACACCAGTACTTCCCACTCCTCAAGGCAGCAGTGTTCACAGCAATCAGAGCAGAAGCCACTCCAATGTCCACTGGCAGATGAACAGGCCAGGTGTGGTGACACTTGACTGTAATTGCAACACTAAAAAGAAAAGTTGGAGCTAGATACAGAAGATGGGAAGAAACTCACAATACACCAAGCCCAGTGAATCCTTCACTTTCAGTGGTGAAATGTACCCTGTAAATCACACCAACAGGCCTATCAGTGAGAGGAAAAGACCTGTGTCTCTGCTTGCAAGCCACGCACAAAGGAGACAAGTCTGAGAACTGGAATTAGCATATGCATAAAGAAATTCAGTTCTAACCAGGGGTGGTGACTTGGTCTTTAATCCCAGCACTGGGGAGACACTGGCAAGTGTATCTCTGTGAGTTCTAGACCAGCCTGGTATACAGAGCTAGTTACAAAGTAGCCAGGACTACACAGAGAAACCCAGACTTCTTGTTAGTTTAGGGGAGCTGCTGGTTCCAAACCTCACTGCCTGGGTCTCTTAGAACATCTCTATCTGCTTCCTTCTCAGCACAACTACCTGGTATATTTGCTGGCCAGACAGGGACCACATCCTGGAATGGTCCCCAAAAGGAGGCATCTACGGATAAGGCCAGATGCAGAATCTTGTCCTCAGTGCTCATGGCTACAAGAGACCAGCCTGAGAGCTGCAGATAAACAAAGGGCTGCATGCCACAGCCTACCTCATAGCCCAACATCCCCTGTGAGGGACAGGAGACCTCAACCACGTCAGCACCCACATCTTGCCTCAGGAAAACCAAGAAAAGCTGGGTTCCTTTAAAGCCCAGCTTGCAACATCACCTCAGAGGAGCCCATGTAAAACACAGGTGGCATAAGAATAAAGAAGACCACTTGGGAAGTCTACGTTCCAGCGTCTCCTAAGTGTCCTGTATTATGAAGTGGGGGTAGGGGGTCGCCTGGGGGTGCGCCCTCCAGAGCGTACTTGTTTTCATGGCAGGAATGACTCAGTATGTTAGTGATCACTTTAGTCAAACTTCCACATAGGCCCTTTATATCTGCCGCTCAAGTGTAGTGTAGGTCCCAATGTCCTTAAATGTGGCTTTGCCTGTGTCTTTTTGTGCGCAGCCATGCTCTTCAAGGGAGACAGCCCACTAGGGTGAGCTCCAGGCAGCAGCCCAAGGCTGCACGGCGCACCCACTTCCATACAGAGTGCCCAGCCAGCTCTGCCATTGTAAAGCTGCTTTTCTTATCTAACAGATAAAGCTTGATCTTCATTCCAACACCCAGCACTCCAGACCTGCCTGGGTATATCCAACAATTCTGGGGGGGGCGGGTCTTTAGGTCCCCTTCCCAGCCAAGAATCTTACCAAGTTCCTTAGAGCCCTGGCTCTCGCTGGCCAGTTCCCCCATCTTTACCAGAGCATCGAAATAGCCTTTGGCAGCGAAGGTGACACCTGAGGGGAGAGGGGAGAGTGGTTACTTTCTGCACAGAGACCCAGGAAAGTTCTGCTGCCCACAAGGATGGCAGTGGAGCCCACCCCCACCTAGGCCTGGACAAGCTCAAGGAGTGCTCCAGCTTCATCACCTCTGTGGACACCACTGTTTCTTGTTGATACTCTTATTCCACTGCTATCACGAGGGTTCCTTTTATTTGTGAGAACACAGTGTACTGTGCAGGTCCAGAGCTATTCAAGTCAAACTGCAGAGCGTGGCGCCCTGTCATGTGCTGTTCAACGAGGGGGAGGGAGTGCAGCTTTAAGTGTACTACACCAAACAAAGCGCCTACAAACCCTGGGCAGGATCAAGGCAGATCTGAAAGGCAGGAGGCCACTGCTTTATCCAAAGATTCCAAGTCAAAAGAGTCCGTGTCTTCAGTCTCAGAATAGGCCCTAACCAGGAGCAGGTGCCATTGCCCAAGGCGGGCTGAAGGCATTGCACTCCCACTGCAGCAGCCAGAGGGGCTTTTGGGTATCAGAGGCACTGGTGAGCTGGGTGTGGAAGGCTCAGCACCCGCCTCTTCCTCTCACCAGCCCGGTGGCTGCTGCTGACAGGACGCGCATACATTCACCAGGTCCTTGGAGTACCTGGCACACTCCTTCATCTGAGGAAGGCCCCACCTACTTACCCTTCAGACTGCCAAACAGGGAGGACAGAAGAGGCAGCCCGATCTGGAGAACAGGGCCATGGGAAGCAGCCACCAGTGGTGCCACTACACGCTCTAATTTGTTTTCTACAGAACTCCGTCAGAGGCTTGTAAGCAGGCACTCTATCAAAGTTTATATGGTTTTCAATTAAGTGCACACAATTTGTTCTGTGGTACAAGACCATGTCCTGGGGGACTGAGGAGTTTCTGCTGCATAGGAGGGTGGGCTTCTTAAAACACATGGAAGTAAAAAAACCACAGGAACCCAAGTTGGGCACTTGGAGGCTGAAGGGCTGAGGTAGTACGGCCTGTGAGACTAAGCTAGCCCAGACAATCAGAGAAAACAGGAAGAGGAAATAACCATCCAGGCTGTCCACACACAGCCTGGACAACCGTGTGAGAACACAAGGGAGGGTCTGGGAGGAAATCCGTGCCCGAGCATCAAGGAGCTGGCGGGGAACATCAAAAAGGAGCAGACTGCGAGTCGCCTCCATCATACCCACAGAGAAGGTGAGGCCACACCTCAGATTCAGGCCATCGGGACACAGAAGTCTACTGAAGGAAGAGAGCCACACCAGGGCGGAGGCTCCCTGTGCTTAAGTCGCCAAGCACCCGCACAGAATGGTTTTGGAAGAGGACATCACTGGTGTGGACTGTGTCAGCCTCTTTCCTACTTTTCATAGCCATCCAAGCCTTCCAATTTCAACAGACATGAGAATCAGACCAGAGACAGCTGGTTTCATTCAGGACCCAGAAAGCTCTTTACTGGGAGAACTGAAGCATCATGGGGGGATAGCAGGGTGGTTTAGGGGACAGGACAGAAGATTCATTGTTGGTCTCCACACTACACTTCTGCTTCCTGAGGCTTCTTCCAGGAGGCTACAATCAGACAGAAAAGCTGAGGGCAAGCCAGGCATCAGAGCAGGGGACCAAGGGCCGGTTGTGGTTGCAAATGTTAGTAATCTTGAGAGGCTGAGGCAGGAGGATAGTAGAGAGTATGAAGCCAATCTGAGCTAAACAGTAAGATTACCCCCAAAACACCCCACAAGCAAAAGACATGACAAAGCAGGAGAGGAGCAGATACCTCCTCCCCCCTCCCCCGGCAGAGCCCCTTCCAGTGCTAGTGGGGCCACGCCTGCTCACTGCTGCACTCAGCTTCTACACGGGTGCTGGGGATTAGAACCCAGGTCCTCATGCTTGAGTGGCAAGTATGTGACTGAACCATCTCCTCAGCTGCACATGGACATTTCTTTTGTGTTTGTGCGTCCCTACGGGTATGGGGGAGTGTGCATTGCTGTGTACAAGGGGAAGAGAGAGGAAACTGTCAGGTGTCCTGTTCTGCCACTATTTGTCTCAGTACCTTGAGACAAGGGCTCACACTGAACCTCAAGCTTGCTAGTTTTTCAGTCAGGCTGGCCGGCTGGCAAGTCCCTCCTTTGCTATGCACACCTTGTTAGGGTTACAGGTATATGTGGCTGCATCTGGGACTTGCTTGAAAGCTAGGAAATCTTGCTCCTGTGGTAAACACCTTACCAGTAGACTGAGCTACTTCCCCATCCCTTGCGGCCACCTCTTTAAGCAACCTGAGAACTCACAGTCTGGGGATCGGATGGTATGAAGACCCTCTAAGTTGGCTTCTTCTAAAAAGGAGATGGTAATTCCTAGGGGACAGAATCTGAACTCATGATCTCTGGGATCCCACAGGTCTCTGGGGGCTATGCTACTGAGCCCAGTGCTGCAGAGAAGGGTAGGGCAGTGGCCCTGGGAGAGCCAAGGGGAGCCCTCCAACATCCTCCTTATGTCTCACATAATCAGGAGGTCAGCCCTCAGGGCTTTGGCTCAGTGCTGTGAGTTCCAATAGACCAGGCCCATGGGATATTCTCCTCCCACATCTCACCTCAGTGACCTCTGGGATTATTCAGGAGATTGTTGCCATGGTCCTACTACAGGGTTGGGTGTGCTTGGAACAGCCATCAACAGAATAGATTAGGGTACCTGAGAGAACTGCGGTGCTGGAGGCCACTTGGTAGTGCTGTGGTAAAGTCCCCCCACCAGCACCAACCCCAATCCTTTACTTAGCATGAAGTTCCAGAGAATAGACACACCAACACCTCTGTCTCTAAGTAGTCTGCTTGTTGGGACCAAAGCAGCCTGCACTGAGACCAGCCTGTATGGTAAGGGCCTGTGGTCACAGTAAGTGCAGGGTCACACTCTGAGCATGGGGGTGCACACACTCTCCACTCCTCTTATCCAGATGAGGCCTAGTAGCTTCTCCCCAGGCAGTAAGAGGCTGGAAGAAAGCTCATCTGTGAGCCAGGGGCCAGCTATACCTGCCAGTGCTTTCTCATAGTTCTTGCCCATGGCGATGAAGTTGCGAAGGCTGGGGTTGAACTGCTCCATGATGGTCTGGAAAAGAACAGAGAAAGCACGTCACCTCACCACCATCCACCCATAGCTGGGAGAGCTCAGCCTGGACGGGGTCAGGAACACTGCCCACCTCCCCAGGTTGAAGCCCCAGCTCTGCCTGCTGTGAGCACTGCACCCAGGCATGGACAGGAGCCTTCTGTAGAGGGCTGTCTGCACAGCAACAAGGGTCCTCGCAGGGCCGCATGGCACAGGCAACACTCACAGCCATGGCTTCTGAGGTACCAGGCTGGCGGGGCTGAGTCAGCCGTGGGAGGCCACCCGTCGGCCACACACAAATGCTCAGCGACACCCCCCACACTACCACCCTAACTCAACACACCAATTACCAACATCAGCTCTGATTACAGCAGTGCACAGCCTGATTTACAAATACCATGCTATGAACAATCCAACAGGCTCCGGATCTGTTTACCCGACGGACTGCAGTCCCTGTGCCAATATCGGCAGTTCTTAGACTCAAGAAATTAGATTTTCACTGCGAAGGCCAAATAAATGTTTTAATTACATGGCATAAAAACAGGCACACACAAACAGCAGCCAAATGAGAATCCTACCAGCAGAATACCCACAGGCTGTCAACAGCCTACACCAGTCAGGGGAGACCCCAGGAGGAACTTTGAAAGAAAACCTGACCAGACCACATCCTAAGCCACGGGGGACGGTGCCTGACTCTTTGAGGAGAACAGAAACGGAAGCCATCAGGCTCTATACCAACTCTGTCCAACTGGTGGCCTCATTGAAGGGCCAACATAACAGATAAGAGTGACATTTAAGGGCACCAGGGCCAGTGTCCACAATGGGGCTTGGCTCTGGAAAACCCATGGATGGATACATTCTATATTGGCCTGCCCTTAGGTATGGCAGGATACCTTCAGCGGGAGGCATGAAGACCCGGGATCCCTTATTCCTGGGGAATAAAGACTCCAGCTCTAAGCTACCACCCACTCATCCCTTTCACATGTGGGCCTGGCTTGCTGACCGGTCACTCCATGAGGGCTCCCAGAACACAGGAACATCACGCAACAACACTTCTCAGCCAAATCTACAGGGCTGGGGACACTGTCTTCCTGGCTACCTCTTCATGCTAGCCCAGAGACCACACATGGAATGAACACTCAGCAACCAACCAATCTCCAGGTCCCATCCCACAACCAGCAACTAGGAGGGGAGGCAGAAGGGCTCCAACAGAGCTGGAGACAGGAGGGCAGGAAGGACCAGTTGTTGTGACTAAAAACGGAGGCAAGTAGGTCAGAACTGTGTAAATGCCCCCGGCCAACCAAGCTGCCCTGAAAGGGCTCCAGGAGCAAACAGGAGAGGAAGTGAGTATAGTAATGTCCCTCAGACAGGATAGGAAGCTGGGAGGGAGATTCTGAGTAGAGCCAAGCTGGATGCATTTAAAAGGCCTCAGGCTGTAGAGATTCCAGTCAAGGGTCAAACAGGAAGTTGAGAGGAACCTCCCTGCTGTTCAACCCTCTGATTATGAAGGGAAGGAAGGAGGCTCCCGTCAGGACCCAATTCCTTTGTCTGTACACCAGGCAGTATCTGAGGACAGTTGGGACCTGACTGGAGAGACAGGAGAGGCAGACACAGGGGACAGGAAATTGAGGTGGATGTATATTGTGTTAGGGAATCTATCTGAACTGTGCAATCCAAAGAGTACCTGGAAAGCAGACAGGGATGTTACATGGCAAAACGCTGAAGAAACTGAGTCTAGGAGTAGACCCAAGAGTTTGGCTCTAGGAATGCCCCTGAGGATCCTGGGAGGAAAAGGAGGCTTAGCTCAGATCTGTCCTCTGAGCTTCATTAACATCCTGAATGACAGGAGAATATACTAGAAACCACTCAAGACCAAGTGAGAGAGACCACTGAGGTACCTGCCATGCCTCCTGTGACTCAGAGGGCAGCTGTGAGGTTTCACTTCCTCGATGCAGTTGAGCTCATACAGGAGGAATGCAGGAGGGAGTTAGCTGGGCAATGTGGGTGCTGAAGTGTCAGTGCCAGCCAGGACACCTAGGCATGGCCACAGCCTCCACCTGCTCAAGAGCAGCCTGTCAGCTAGGGATGCACTGGTGCTGCTGTCTTGGCCTGGAGGCCGTGGCAGCAGCGTGAATGCCATTGGGCTGACACTGAGGGAGGCCTCTCCTGGCCATAGAGGACCAGTTTCTTTCCAGGTCTGCATAGAGACACCTGACCTGGCTGGAAAAGTGGGCCTGCTCTGGAAGAGGCTTATTTCCAGGCTCCTGGCCAATGTCCTGACTTTTCACTTGGCTTCCAGCTACCTTATAAAGAAATCCAGTGGCTCACAAAGTGGGGAATACATCCGGGGTGTGTGTGCAGATAGGTGTATCCCCACATTTGCTTATGTCGGGATCTCTGAGCTCAGTCCATCTCATTATCCTAGGGTTCATTTAGAAGCCATTCTGACATAGTAAGCTATGCTGCCCTGGTGGCTCTCCTGGCCCCACTTCACCCAGACCCTCCTGGGTGAGTCCACTCCCTGCCCACCTGCTCTAGACTGGCTCCTCAGAAGAGAACAAGCTCGTGCCTGGCAGTGTGAGGAAGGTGCTGAGCAGAAGCAGGCAGCTGGAAGGGTTTGCTGACCAGGAAAGGGCGCCTTCCTTATCAACACCAAGGAGCACAAAGGAGAAAAGCAGAAGCTGTAGTTTTGACCTTGCAAAAATAAACAAGCTGGGTGCTAACAGCACGTGCCTTTTATCTCGGCACTCTCTAGGCAGAGCAGGCCATCTCTAAGTTCAAGGCCAGAGTTTCAGGGCACCCAGGGCTACACAAAGAAACCCTGTCTCAAAAAAATAAACTTAAAACAAAAGATAAAGAACAGAACTGAACAGAAAAGTCAAGACAAGACAAACTCAAGATTCAGAGGAGGAACAGAAGGAACCTCCCAGCCGGGCGTGTTGGTGCACACCTTTAATCCCAGCACTCGGGAGGCAGAGGCCAGCAGATTTCTGAGTTCGAGGCCAGCCTGGTCTACGAAGTGAGTTCCAGGACAGCCAGGGCTACACAGAGAAACCCTGTCTCGAAAAACCTAAAAAAGAAGAAGAAGAAGAAGAAGAAGAAGAAGAAGAAGAAGAAGAAGAAGAAGAAGAAGAAGAAGAAGAAGAAGAAGAAGAAGGAACCTCCCCATACCTGAAACCTAAAGCCAGCTCTCCATGCAGAGAGCTTCATGGTCCTCAGAGGACACTCTCAAGTCTAGGGACAACTGAGGCCATCTCTCCTGCTTGGACAGAATCCTACTCAGTGAGCAAGCCTCACACTTCCTTCAAAATCCAGGCCTGTGACCTGCCTGTCCCAAATGCACTGTGACTGTGTGGTGGCTCTTGGGTGGCTTTTCTGGACCAGGAACTATATTTAGAACCAGAGTTCTTTTACTTATTCACCTGCTCATTCAGTGTTTATTAAAGATACCTTCCACATGCCACTAAGGGGTGCCTGCAAACTCACAGGAGACTATTCTATGGAACACATCCCAAAAGGGCTGGGGCTTTGGGAAACTCGCCAAGAGACCAGCAGAGCTTAAGCCAAGTTTACTGTGGCATTTCTGCCAGGACGTCACAAGCAGGGTGTCCTGCAGCTCACCCCTGCCCTCTTTTAAAGACAAGACCTCACTATGTTGCCCTAGCTGGCCTGGAACTTTCTATACAGACCAAGTTGTCCTGGAACTCACAGAGTTCCACCTGCTGCTGCTGCTGCTGCTGCTGCTGCTGCTGCTGCTGCTGCTGCT
>NC_034603.1:87073531-87102333 GCF_900095145.1 Mus pahari | reverse complement strand
TTCTTCTTCTTCTTCTTCTTCTTCTTCTTCTTCTTCTTCTTCTTCTTCTTCTTCTTCTTCTTCTTCTTCTTCTTCTTCTTCTTCTTCTTCCTCTTCTTCTTTTTTTTTTTTTTTGAGACAGGGTTTCTCAGTGTAGCCCTGGATGTCCTGGAACTCACTCTGTAGACCAGGCTGGCCTCGAACTCAGAAATCCGCCTGTCTCTGCCTCCCGAGTGCTAAGATTAAAGGCGTGCGCCATCACTGCCCGGCCTGCTTCTGCTTCTTGAATGCTAGCTTAAAGGTGTGTCCCGCTACCCTGGGCTCAGGCCCAATTCTGTGGCTGCACCCCTGCAGCCAGGACTCAGTAGAAAAGCAGGCATCAGCTTTGCAGCCCAAGCAGTACCTAAGTCCCACAGCATCTTGTAGCTTCAGTGCAGGCTGCTTTGCAGGATATCCAGCAAGACTTGCCTAGGATGTCATATATGAAGGGAATAAGATCAATTCCAGGTATCATGTGAGCTTAGAAGCCTGCCTGAAGGAGGTGGAGCCTGAGCTGTGCCTTGCTTGGTTAGAGTCAAAAAGGTAGGAATGTGTGTGCATTCTTTTAGATAAAAAGTGGCATGGGTTTCTGGAAGGAAATGGGCTTAGGGGTAAAAAAGGGAAGAGTGAAGAGGACAGGAGTCTCAGACACAGAGCCAGGGTAGTCTGAGCAACCACCCTCCATGCCTCGTTTCTGCAGTGTGCCCCTGCCCAAGGCTGTGACCCTCTCTGTTCTGGGCAAAAGAGAAAGAAACAGACTGAGTGAGAATACTCCTGGCACACAGGCCTTAGCCCGTGGAAGGCTCTGAAGCATGTGCAGCATCAGAAAACCTGTCTCTCTGTGAAGCAGGAAGAGAAACTGGGACTGTTCCAGAACAGAGGACTAGACTCCTAGCTTCTGAAGGAGTGGTAGGTTCTACCAGACCCACAAGGCCAGCTTCAGTCCACTAGGGAGTTAGTTCAGTCCAATAGGAGAGATGGACAGACTCCAGTACCTTCCAGGAGCTGGAAGGGGAACCCAGTTGCCACACAATGGGCTCTAGCAGAATCTGAGCACTGGCCTCACCCCAACCCCCAATGTGGTAGTTCTAGTTTCTCAGCTCTGATAGCTCCCCTGAAGAAGCTGCCAAAATTAAGAAAGAGACAAAGAGAGTGTCTTTGGCAGGGTGCCTGGATGTGATAGTCATGGTGGCCTCCCATCAGGAAGAGCCGGAAGAAAGGGCCTCCTTCCTATAACCTCCAGCTGTCCCCCCACCCCACAGCCAGCATTAGAAGCACCAGAAATGACCATCTGAGATTGCAGCAAACACTGCTGACAGTGACAGGCACAAAACACCAACACTGAGCCTGCTTTTGCTGTCCTTACACCCCTGTGAAGGATTGATGAGTCTTCACAGAAGCTAAGCTCACAGGGTACAGAGGTGAGCACAGCTGCCCCCAAGTTACCTGACATCGGGACCCCTCTTCCCAGCCTGTTTCTGGAGTCTCTAAAGGTTTCCAGGCTCTCTAAATCTGACCTCCTACACAAGGTCCCCAAAGGCAAAAGCCACACTAGGGCCTTACACCCAGCCTAGTCCCTACACAAAGAAATCCTTGGTCAGCACGTGCTGTAGAGGCAGGTCCAGTGGTCCCCAGGAAATCCAGAAGCCAGGTCTGAACCATCTGCCCTGTGTGGCAGCCACCCCCACAGGAACTGCTCAACACCCATTACTCCAGAAGCCTGGACATGAAACCAGTTTAACTACATCTTTTCTGCCTGTGACAGGAATGTCCCGCTCATCCCACAAAAGCACAGCTTCCCAACAGACAGGCCCCACAGTTGGTTACCCTAGTTTGGGTCACAGATTTTCTCCTTGGGTAATTGGGTGGCTAGTGCAGGGAGAGGCAACATTCAAACTGTTACTCAACAAACTCCTTTTTTTTTTTTTTTTAAAAGACAGGGTCTCTCTATGTAGCTCTGGTTTTCCTTGACCTTACTATATAGACTAGGCTGGCCTTGAACTCACAGAGATCCTCCTACCACTGTCTCCCAAGGTGTGTACCACCATGCCTGATTCCTGGATCCAAATTCTTGATTGGGTGTGGTATGATCTCACAGCATGACACCATGGGGACCCAATGACATAAGCTGAGGGCTGCAATTTTCTCAAATTAGAAGGAACAAGAAATACAATTAGCCTAGAAAGACAGGTCACCATGATAGAGACAGACAGCCCTCAGGATGTCACTCCCGTCAACTGTGGCGCATACGATGTCATGGCCGCATGTGCTGAGCCTGTCCTCTAGTCACCATTGTCTAAATTTGAATAGTCTTTACAGAGGTCAATAAGGTTAAACAAGGTCACTAGTGAGGGAGGTCTCTAGTCAGTCTGGCTAGTGTCTTTATAGAAAGAGACCATGACACAGATACACAGAAGGATGGCCAAGTGAAGAAACACCAGAGCCCAAGTCTAGTCTGAAGCCCAGCTCAGTTTCCTATCAGCAAATGACTGTCGATGTGGTACTTCACCCCGCCGATGCTCCCTCATAAAGCAGGTGTGCACTCGGAACCCTCAGCTGTGCCTAGGTGAGCAGCAAGAAGCCATCCAAGTCCACAGACAGCCAAGTTGAGGCTCTCATGGCCGACACTTGCTCCTCACAACACCGAGCCAGAGGACTGAGTGGTGACACAGAAGTCCAGCTTTAAGCACCTGGGCCTCTCCTGAAGCAGGGCTGGGACACAGGCTACTGGGTCTCTATGACCTCCAAGTGAGTTTTGTACAGCCCAAGACTCCCAACACCTCTCAACCCTACCCAACTTGTCATCTAAGTCCAAGATTCCCAGTCCCAGGTCAGGATGGGTCTACCATGGGTGAAGATGGACAGCAGGACTCACCTACCTGAGATGGTCACTCTCAGGGTAGAGACAGGCTCTGTAAGCCTCTATAAAGGCCAAAGAGGGGTGCAGTGTGCAGAGGGATCCAAGTTTGGTCCATTTCAGGCCCCTCTGCCTCCAGCTCCCTTCTCCCTGCAGTGTAAAAACCCAGTAGGTATGCAGCAATGCATTGGCTCTGTTAGGAGCAGGCTCTTCCCTGGCCTGGCAAGGGTCCAATAAGACCAAGGCTCCTGTGGATGGGGCACCTTCCTACCATCCCATCTCATCCCATGGTCAAGGACATGCCTCTTACACCACAGACTTGCTGCCATGCTTTCCAATGGCCACACTTCTTTGTGCCATCACCAGCAGTGGCTGGGGCATGTGTGGATCATCAGACACAATCCTCTTTGGTGACTTTCCCCTGCCATAACCGTATACTTCAGTCTACAAACTACTGGATCATGAAGAAGATGAGGAGGCCTGGCTGCTGGCTAAAAACCAGAAAATGGCAGCAACAAAAATGGTAATGTAGGCACTTTGGAAGCTTGAAAGACAATCCTAGAGATACCCTCAAAGCGTTTATCAATACCCCTAATGTTCAGGGGCGAGTGTGGGGGACCCTCGGAGGCTGATATCCCTGAGCTAAAATGCAGCTCAGAAGGAAGTGATTTCCAAATGTAAGTAATGTCTGTGGAAATAGTAACATTTAAAAAGAAATCTGGGGCTGGCGAGATGGCTCAGTGGGTAAGAGGACTGACTGCTCTCCCAGAGGTCCTGAGTTCAAATCCCAGCAACCACATGGTGGCTCACAACCACCCGTAATGAGATCTGATGCCCTCTTCTGGTGCGTCTGAAGACAGCAACAGTGTACTTATCTATAACAATAAATAATTCTTTAAAAGAAAAAAATCTGATATTTATACCCCATCTGGCATTTTTGAGACAGGATCTCACTCTGTAATCTGCCTGACCTGGGACTCAACTATGTATCCCGGACTGACCTTTTAAGGACTGGCCTCAAAGGAATTCTCCTGCCTCAACCCCAAAAGCTGCGATTATAGGCAAGAACCACTGTGTCCAGCTCTCCTACCCCATTCCCCAGCACTGCATAGAACACTGGAATCTTGAGCACACTAGGAAAATGCTCTACCACTGAGCTCTACATTCAAGAACAGCTGCAGTGGTGGCCCATGCTTGGGGAGGCAGAGGCAGGTAGGTCTCTATGACTTCCAAGTGAATTTTGTCTACACAGAGTTCCAGGCCAACTAGAACTATTTATAGTGAGACCCTGTCTCAAAACAGATGCGCACGCACACTGGCACACTGGCACACTGGCACACGCACTCGCACGTGCGCACGCGCACACACACACACACACACACACACACACACCTGCAGCAAGTATGAAATCACAATCCTGAGTCAGAAGGGAAACTTTCTCACTTCCACTTAGGTCTCTTGCATCTGGGCCTGAGGTATTCTGTGTAGAACTTCTTACACCAGAGGGAACAGGATCTTGAGCTAGCACATCCAAACTGCCTTCACTAGGCCCTGGGGTATCCCAGTGTTCATGCCACAGCCCAGGTTATACAGCTCAGGCTAAGTGGGGAAAGGGCCAGCGTGGCTTTCAACTACTGCCCACGTCCAAGGACCAGACATTTCTTTATGGCAGCCCACTCTGGAGTAGGCAGAAAAGGTCCTGGCGAGGGCTGTAAAATAGGGGGTAGTTGAGGGAGCTGGGTGTCAGCCCCACACACACACTGCACTACAGCAGGCAGAAAGGGGTTCCTGTCAATGTTGGCAGAGGCTCAGCTGCAAGAGGCCTGCACAGACACGAAGCCCAGGCCTGCCCAAGGTTCTCAAGGTGACTCCTTGGAAACCAACAGCTAACGTCCCACCTTTCACCCTCCCCATGCCACCCTGGCCACTCTTCTCCCTTCTCACTCCCTGCTTTCTAATCTCTCTGGCAAGGGACCAGGCTCAGAGACTCCAGGACCCAGCAGGACAAAGCTCTTGCGGCTAACATTTTGACCTGATTGCCAGCCACACAACTGGGTCAGCACCTCCAGAGAAACAGAACATGCTGGGCCAAGGCTCCTCAGGCCAAGAGCTGAATAGCAGCCCCTGAGTGTGGGCAGATGGCAATTCCAATGTCACCTCTTCAGAACCAAGAAATGAAATGCACCCAGTTCCAACTACTGCTGGGTTCCTATCAGAGTCTGGCTTCTGTTCCAGGCCCTGAGAATACATCAGGGAGATAAGTCAACCTGGTCACGGGGTCAAATGGGTCCTAAGTTATCGAGCCTGGACCTTGGGAGTGCATGGTACATGAGGGAAGGATCTGATGAGCAGTTCATACTGTCTGGGGCAGTTTCCCCCTGGACCTGTAGTCTGAAGTTTCCTAGGATACAGTTCAGGGGTGCAGCTGTGCCCCTCGACCTCCCTGCAGCCCCAGGCTGAGGCTCCTCAAGTCACCACGCAGCTGTACTTGCACAATGAGGCTGGGGATGACTCAGAGAAGGGGGTGGCAAGGGGTTGGAGGGAGGTGGCAATGTGGTCCACGCCTGTCAGTAATTATTCCAGGCACAGGCAGGGATCACAACCCAGCACAGTGGAACAACTAAATTAGGTAAGCTGACAGTTGCCCTGAGCACAGGCCTTTCAGGGAGTGCAGCTTCTCTACCTTGAGGCCTCGGGAGAACTCTAGGCTAGGACAGGAAGGCAGCATGGGAGGTCCTGGCGAGGATCACCAGGAACTGAGACAAAGCACAAGGCACCTGCCCTAGTCAGCAGCAATCAACTGTCTGAGTGTCCGCACGATGACAGCCACAGGCAACCCTAGTCCAGAATATTTAGCACAGAGGGGACTATGAGAGGGCTAAGCAAAGACACTCCCTCTGCTCCTGCAGTGACACCTAGCTGTCCTGAGTAGGCCTCACAGTCACTCATCTGTGAGAAAATCGGCCACACCTTAAGCTCCCTGTGGCTTGCCTCTCCCAGCTCCTATTAAGAAGCTAAACTGTCCCTTGCAAGATCCTCTTGCCTATGTCAAAGGGCAGAGTGCAGACCTCAGGGGCTGGCCCTTCAGAAGTTGCAATCCAAGAACATAACAACAGCAAGACTACAGCTCCCAGCAGCATCCATCCACCACCCTCCTGCTGACAAAAACTGGGAGTAGCACCAGCCTTCACTGTGACCTCAGGGCTGGCTAGTCAGTGTGTGCAGTAAGCCTATCTCTCCAATAAAGATTTACACTCCAGGAAAGTCCCACCACACAGCAGGCAAAGGCAAGCACTCTTTCAAACCTGCCTGGACATAAAGATGACATGCCCTACAGCCCCAGGTGCCTCTGGAACATCATGGTCATCAACAACCACTAACAAACACTAACTCATGCAACAGTGCACTGGGCACCAGGCACTTCATAAGCCAACAGACTTGATGACCTAGAGGACATGGCCTGGGGACATGGGCTGTAGAGCTGGTCAACTCAGAGGTCAGCATGACCAACAAGCTGCCTTTTGTTGCCCTGGCTGTTCTACAAAGGAGACAAGATCTGAACTGCAATCCCCAAGATGCTGGTGGTAGACAAGGGCAGGTAACCTATGAAGTGCGTGCTCAAAAGACAGGCACGGGCAGGGCAGTGGTGGCACACTAATCCCTGCACTTGGGAGGCAGAGCAGGCGGATTTCTGAGTTCGAGGCCAGCCTGGTCTACAGAGTGAGTTCCAGGACAGCCAGGGCTACACAGAGAAACCCTGTCTTGAAAAACAAAACAAAACAAAACAAACAAACAAAAATGACAGGCACGGGCAGTCCACTCAGTGAGAGCAGACTCAGCCTCTCTACTGACAGGCCTGTCCTGCAAGTACCTATACTACAAAAGGAAGACAGACACAGAAAGACAGACAGACAGACAGACAGACACACACACACACACACACACACACGCACACGCACACGCACGCACACACACACACACACACACACACACACGTACACAGCACTATAGCCTCTCTCCTCTCAGCAGGCATGCCCTGCCAATCCGTGCCTGTGAGAAACCCTACTTCACTGTAGACACCCTTCTTAAAATAAGAGACAAGTACCACTTTGGTCTGAGCAGAGAGGTTATAGTCCCATGCTTCCAAAGTTCCCCCAAATCATCCTTCTAAGGAAGTGAGAGGGATGTAGGAGGAGTGGTGGTGGACTCCTCCCTCCAAACTTGTGTTTAGCACAACGGCTCCAGGAACCTTTTGGTACCTGCATCTTCATTAGATGGCTACAGCTTTCTACCAACAGCCATAGTGTGAGGAACATGACCAGACAGCTGCTGGTAACAATCTCAACCACGCTGCCCCCAGGCCCTGGAACCACAAGCAGCTTCTACCAGCTTTCATATCAGGGGGAATGCTAGTACTACTATTCTTGAAGAAGTGATTGCCACCCTCAGTGGGTTATAGGGTTACCCACAAGTCAGGGCTTCTTGTGAACTATAATCCTTGAGAAACCACTAAGTTCAGTCAGGCATAAAGATGCATGCCTATTCATTCTAGCACTTGGAAGGTGGAGGCAGAAGAATCAGGAGTTCAAGGTCATTTTCAGCTACATAGTGAGGTTGAGGCAGGTCTAGTCTACTTGAAACCCTGTCTCAGAAAACTGACAACAACAATCTTACTTGGGCTGGTGAGATGGCTCACCAGGTAAGGGTGCTTGCCACTAAGCTGACAGCCAGAGTTCAACCTAGAACCCATGCAGAGGAGCACATACACTCACAGTTGTCCTTTAACCACTCTGTGGGAGCTGTGGCACACACACACACACACATAAGCACACAAATAAACTTTGGGGGGAAAGAAAAGGCCAATCATTTACTCCTAGTACTAGGGAGGCAGAGGCAGGCAGATCTCTGTGAGTTTGAGGCCAGCCTGGTCTATATCATGAGATCTAGGACTGTCAAAGATAAGTAATGAGATCCTATCTTCAAACAGCAACAAATTAGCTAACTTGACCTGTTCTCATCCCACCTGGGTCTCAAGCTACTAAAGCCACCGTGTTTACTCAGAGGGACCCAAGAGGGCTCTGGGGCTTTGGGCTGACTGCCTAAGACCACACTCTTTCACCTGTGGCAGTAGACCCTGCCTCCAGTAATCTATGCCCAATCCAGGTGCTACCTAGAGTAAACACTAGTCGGACTCTACTCTCTGTTGTCTGTGCTCGGAGGAAGGGGCCTTCCTTCCCTGAAGCTCCCCTTCTCTGAAGGGCCCAAAGGCCTATGGATGAGCTCCTGGTGAACGTCATGAAGCTGCCCTGTTTTTCTTTCCTTCACCTTCCATGAAATTCCCCGAGGACACAGTTCCCAAGGGAGCCGAGCCATCAGGAAAGAGGTCAAAGTCTGCATTCTTCCAGGAGGAAAATCAAAACTGTACATTGTATTCTTGAATTCTTAATCAGGAGGGCCAAGGACAAGCATCCTTCTTTGCCAAGGCAAACACCACTCAGAACTGCAGCTGAAGTGATGCAAGGGCCAAAGCAAACAGCGGAGCCTGCATGGCGGGTGACACTGAGCAGAGCCACGTCCCGGCCTTCTCGGGAGGTACTGCCAGCATATCTGCACCAACCAGCACAGGAACAGCCCCTAGTAGAGAATCAGTTACTACACAGCCCAGAGAAGACGGCGTGGCAGACTGGCTGGACCGGCCTGGAACTGCACACTAGTGACTCTGGGTCTTCTCTGATTGTGCCTCTGTGTGGGCTGGATATCTCCCTAGCCCACATGCCAAAGCTGCCCAACCTGTACTAGCACCACCATACACCATGACAAAATATAAAAACGAGAACTGAACACAGGAGTCAAAGACTCTGGGTTAGGCCTCAGAGGATACAAGAGCCACCTGCCTACACTGCAAGAAAGCCCTTCAGACATCTACACCCGACCTGTGTCCAACACCTCAAAAGCTCAAAAGATCTCATCACCTCATGTTCACATGGAAGGTGCACCAACCACTGCCCCACCAAACACCCGACAACCCACAGTGATTCCATTCTAAGCTCCCAGCCTGCTAGCCCGCAACCAGTGCTATCATCCAGATCTTCTGGGTCCAGATTCTCTGCCACTGCAACAGCTCTGACTGGACATCCAGATAAATTACAGCAGCATGTGAGTGAAGCCTGAAGTGGTTACGTGCAGGCTGACTGCCTGGGCATGAGTTTCACTAAGGAGAACCATGGGACTCTCCAGAGCAAAGCTACTCCTCATCCCCTGCGTGATTCTCGCCATGGAGGTTCATCTTTAATGATTTCAGTAAAGAAGCAAGAAAAGCGGACTGTGACCAGCATTTCTTTTCCCATCCCCTGCAGTGCAGAGCAAACTGTAATGGAACTAATGACTAATACTTTAATAAACCTCCCTCTCCTGACAGCATGTGCTTCCACAGACCAACAAGAGGGAAACACATACCATGGAATCTACAGATACTAACCGCAAAAACCCAAAGGCTGTTCTCAATCCTGTTTGCTGGCGGCTTGAACATGGTTTTAGAGCTCCTTCACTCCCCTCCACCCACCTTCAGGATTCCTCCAGACCCATATAACTACAACTTTAAAGCCTTTATTAAATGATGAATTAAAGTATAATCTGCCCCCGGGACTCCAACTGAAACCTAAGCGGCCACCCTGGAGGCTTCCATCTGCTGTAGGCAACAGAGCAGGCACAGCTAAGAGGGTTTCACACTGCCTAGAAAGGCACAACCATGGTTGGTTCATACAATCAGAAACTGTTGCTCTCGCGCAGAGCACAATCCCATTTAGCCATGAACCAGCAACTCCATGTGAGAACCCAGTGGCTAGTGGAAAGCCTTTTTCACTCACCCTTCAGACACAGTTTTGAAATAAAGCACAGCTTTGTAAAGAGGACTGCCATGCACAGGGCAGGGCAGGAATTTCTCTTGAGAAAAAAAAAAAATGTCACTGCGAACTGCAGTGGACCTGGTGCCATCAGGGGGCCCCAGGCTGTGTTGTTGGGGGTGAGGGGCCAGGGCTATGAGAACCCATGGTGAAGAAATAGGAAATGGCCCGTCCATCTGTACCCAAGGCATGGACATAACATGACACCAGGGGGCTTGCACAAGGCTCTGCAGTTCTTCCATGAGAAACTGTCATTTCACAGATTAGTATGTGAATGCGACTCTTAACACATATCAGAAGCAAAAGCAGGCGCGTCAGCCTCCTACACAATTAGTCTTCTCCCTCTGCGGTTACATAAGATGATGGATTATCTGTCCACCCATCCAACCTGTCCGCGCTCGACCTCCCACTTTGGGCCACGTCCATTAACACACTCGTAAAGGAGTTGTGGAAAGGGAAAGCCTGTTGAAGAGAAAGTGCCCAGAGGCTGGCATAACAGCACCTAGAAGAGCCCCACGGTGCCACCGCGCCAAGCAAGCGCAGGGCGACCGCCCGCGGCAGCCTGCAACCTCCACGCCGCCCCCGCTCCTTGTTCCCCTCACTCCGGGATGCAGCGGACCAGGCCAGATCGCAGAGCAGCCCAGGCCCTGCACGTCTCGGTCCCTCCGGACGCCAGGACAGACAGGCGTACTGAGGGGAGCGCGCGGGGGCTGAGCGGCGCCGTCGGGGTGGGGGCGTCCACTCGTGCTCGGGGACGGCGCGGGCCGCGGCGGGCGTAAGGACCCTGGGCGGGCGCGGCCACCTGTGACCAACGGAAGATCGGTCCACCACACCCGCAGTCCGGGAGCCGGTGCCCTGCTCGGGCCTGAAGACCTAGGGGCGACTCGGAGCCGCGCTGGAAACTCACCTTGTAGACATTTTCCGTGAGCCGGTGCATCTCCTCCGAGCGTGAAAGCGACATGGTCCTGGGTCCCGGCTACACCACAGACCAGAGCAGGGGCACGGGTGGCGGTGAGGAAGGCGACAACTGCAGCAACAGGAAAAGGCGCGCAGACCAGGACCACAGAGCGCGGCGCCCGGCGGCCTCTGCTTTTATAGCCGCTGAAGGCCCCACCCCACAAAAACCCCGCCTCCGGGCCCCGCCCCCGCCGCGCCCGGATCACCGCCCCCGGCTGTCCGCCCCCGCCCAGCCCAGCCGCTGCTAGGCAACCGCCAGGCCCGCTCCTGCGCCGTCCTTCCTATTGGTAGATTTCGGAGGCGGGGGCGAAGGGCGGAGCTAGAGGAGGGACTCGGAGGCTGGCTGCGAGCGGCGATTGGCCGGCCGCTGGGAGGCGGAGGCGCGGCGCGCGCTGAGGCCCTGGAGCTGCATGAGGGGGTCGGAGCGACAGCCGGGCTGGGGGCGGGAAGCGGGGGCGGGGTGGCGCAGGAAGAGCTAGCGCGGGGTGTGGGCGGTGCGGGTGGCACCGGCGCGAGCGCGCGTGGAGGCGGCACTCGGGAGGCAGCGATCGGGGCTGCAGGCCCTCAAGGGTCCCTCAGGAGTGCGCGACTGGGGCCGGTGGCTCCCGCGCTATTGCAGGTGAGTCGGCGAGGCGTGCGTAGACCGTGGACGGTCTTCCGGAAGGGAGGAAACCCGGGGCCGGAGTAGGTGGAGACGGAGGAAGGTGCTGAACTCTAGAGGGAGAACCCTGAGCCCTGGAGGCAGGATCGGGACCCGGTGGGCCCTGGAGCGGGTGCTTGTGGTGGACAGGTGCTGAGCGCGGGGTGGCGGCCGACGGTTGGGTCTAGGATTCCGGGAAGCGGACCCGAGAGAGGAGCGAGCGAGACGCGGAGCGAATTCCAGGGGGTGGTTCGGTAGGGAGTTGGGGCGGGGGCGGGAGTTGGGTGGATAGCTCCGGGGGAGGAGCCTCCCAGCACAGCTTGGAATCGCCCAGTAGCTGATGGTTTAAGGAAGGTAAGGCTTGGCTGAGAAAACTGACCAGGTTGGCACACGGGGTTCCAACGCGGTGCCTTTTGGAGAAATATTTACATCAATTAGACGAACAGAGAGGAATTATTTGCTTTACATTGTAAAACACCAGAGCTGAATGTTTCCTTTTAATTAAACATAACACTCCAGCTTCCATTTCCTGGACAGCTGGTTACACCACTCCAACAACCCAGAGGACACAAATCCACGGCGCGGCTGTCAAGCCTCAGACAGCAGGGGACTCAGACGGCCCCTATTCACTTCGCTACATGTGTAAGGAGAAGGAGAAGGGAAGGTTTAGAAAGCACAGGACAGAAATTTGCCCCACTGTCCTCTGTTTCCTTGTCGTCTGTGTAGCTTCAATGTACATCTCTGGGTATCTGTCTATTTTCTTGGGTTCTTCTTGTGACAGAAAGCCAGTTTAAACTAACTGGCTGTCAATAAGGACCTGCCAAACACTGTTCATTGCGACTGGTTGGTCACAACTGCCCCTCCATCTCCCTCTCTAGTCCATTTAGACCAGCATGGTATGGTACCTACTCAAGCACACATTGACCCCCTCACAGATCTGAAAGCCAACAGGGAGCTGTGCACTGAGGTAGAAGCAGCCCCTCCATGCTTGCCCCAGGCCAAGGCCATGGAGGAGAACTAGAGGTGGAGGCTGGCAGCAAATGCTTGGGGTCTGTCTGGAAAAGGGCAGAGAAGCTCCCCCAAGAAAAGCTCCCATGGCTTGGGCCACTCCCCCTTCCACAGCATCCCAAGGCTCTTTCCTGGGCCCGCCTACCCACACTCACCCCATTTCTGTGCAAGGAACACTCTCACGTGGGTGGCGGACTCAGGCTTGTCCATGTCCCAGGCGGGAGGCTGGCCAGCTGCAGCAGAACCCCACAGTGGGAAGAGGGTGTCAGGACACCTGAGTGACAGTGTCTCCGACCTGCCTGCAGCTCTGTGACAGTGGCTGTCATGACAGGACTTCCTTGGTTGGAAGGGGACAGGAGAGAGACAGGAGTTGTGTCCCCTCCAGCTCTTTATTGGGGCTGACCACAGCCTGGATCCAGACTTCAGCACGGAAGCCTTTCTGACCCAGGAAGCAGCTCCTTTAATAGTAGGGGGCACCAATGGTCAGAGGTCAGGTTGCTGAGTGGGTGGGTTCTCGGCATGAACACAGATCAGGAGGACTCTGGCTCCGAGTGGATTAGGGGGCCACTCTTTCCCTGACTCCTTTTCATCCAAAGCCCGTTACAAACTTCATCGTATTCCTTTTCCCATTACACTGGCGGCTGAGGAATCCGCTTACATTCCTAAAAGTTCAGTAGGCTGGTAGCTAGGAAATTGTGGCCCGTGTGTGAGCTTGCACCCGCTTCCGTCCGTCTGTCGGAGTGGAGGGAGCTATTGTCAAGGTGGAACCATTGTCATTGCCTCCTCCTGCATCTTCCCAGGAGGAATGGTGATAACTGTCACCCAGGGCGATGACTGACAGCCAACACACCTCCCAGACCTTCCGATATACCCCAGCTCTTCTTACACTCTGCCAAGGTGGGAGTTGGGCTCGCTGGTTCTGGTTCCCGGTTGGAAGGGAGCAGGTCTCAGTGAATGAGCAGCTCTGGGACAAGTCACCGGAAGCAGAGACAGGCCATTGTCCATATGCTGCTGGCCTTCCCACTCAGTGCTCCCTGAGTGGCGATCTGCAGCCACCCCAGCTATAAACCCATGTGTCGTGTCCACTTCCCTGAGCCCAGCCTCACTCTCTCCACAGGAATGATGCTGAGCGCAGGCCCAGGGCAGGCACCGCCTCTGATCCCCGGCACTGCAGGTCATGGTTCAGGGTGGGCAGCTCTGGAGACGGGCTGGTGGTGGGGAGCAGCAGTGTGTATGTCTCCACAAGCTTATTTTTAGTTGCGTTATATAAGTGGCTTCATCTCGGCGTCATGTAGGAAGGGGGGGGGTCTCAGATTTAATTACAGGATGACAGCCGTGCATTTCAAGCAAGCTGTTCTCCTGGCAAGGCAGGCTCATGGATTGGGAGCCTGTGCTCAGCAGAGGCTGCCCTTCGAGAAGTGACCCCCTCCCCAGAAGACTGTCACCCCAGCTTCACCTCCATCCTTAGCCTCTTCACTGAGCTTGCCTGAGGCGGAGGATAGCCATTTGTCTAAGGTCTCCAGAGGTGGTGAGAGGGAGACCTGTGCCTGTTAAGGGACCTCTCTCCACCCCCACCCCACCCCACCCCCACCTGGCAGCTTTTCTTCCCTCCGAGGGGAGGATCTCCCAACCAGAACTCTCCTGTTTTCATTCCTGGCTTGAAGCTTCTGTAATAGGTAACCAGAAAGTTCTAGAGTCGGAGAGGCAGAGAAGCAGGTGCTTGGACCCCTCTGGGGCTTCGGGAAAAGCCCTTTTCCCCTCCACACCCTTGTTGCTCATGCTGCAGGACCAGGACCTGCGCCTGGGCCAGGCCTGAGGGCAGAAGTGTTCTTGTATGTGCGGGGCATCGCTCTGGTTTCAGGACAGTCTTAATGGCTGGCCATCGCGGTGGCTAGAACTTTAGGTGGAAGTCTCACTCCTACCAGCAGGAAGCCTATTTCAGCTGCCAACAGCCACCTGGTCTTGTCTGCCCCTCAGGGCATAGCCTGCCACCATGGAGGGGACAGGTTGAGACCTGACTGTGACAAGCTCAGGGTGCAATGTGAGGAGAGGGCCCAGGTTTAAGGAGTCCATTCTGTCACCAGTCAGCTCGAATGGGCGGGACAGACACGGCTGTGGCTCCTGGGCAGGTCCCTAGTCTCCTAGAGCCCCCCCCCAAAAGTGGAGATTAGGGCTCCGTGAAGTGTCAGGAGGAGTCATGTGGAGGATTCACCATGCTTTAGCAGCTGATACTACCTGACCAGAGTGCCTGCCTTCTCATCTGGCCAGTCCTCCCTCCCAAGCCCAGCAGGGACAGTACAGTGGACCCCCTCCTCCCCCACCAGAGTGCTTCGCATGCTGGCATGTCCCCATCATGGCTGAGGGCAGAGGCAGCAGCACAGAGGAGCCTGGAGACGGGAAGACTGACGGTCCCCTGGAGTCCCTCTGGATCCTGGACAGAAAGAGGACACTACTAGGTAAAATCCGGAGAACCCTGAGTGAACTGTGGACTTTAGTTAATGATCTGTCAGCACTGGCTCCTGAACTGTGGTAAAAGCATCGCTAAGACAACAGGCTGGGGCTGGGGTGGGCTCAGGGGGAGACTTGGGATACCCTAGACCCTGGGCTTTGATCCCTGGAACCACTTCAAAGAGGGGAAAGAAAAGGGCGTGGAGTGTCTTTGCTCTGATGAGGAAATGTGGAGCAAAGGAGCCTGCGGGCCCCAGGCTGCAGGTCAGAGGGTGCTGGGAGCTGACCCTGCAGAGCTGGGCCAGAGCTGCTGCTGCGTGCGCTGCCTGCCGCTGCCGCTGCCGCCTGCTAGAGCTGAGGTCTAGCGAGCTCTTCCGCTATCCTGCTGTCCCAGATGTGGGTGCTTCTGTTCCTCCTCCCAGACCGTGCCTCAGGTTTACTCCTTAACCTAACTTCTCCATAGCTGCCACATGTGGGCCCTACCTGCTGCTGTGGGGAACCGATCAGGCCTGCACACCTGACCATTGCTGGTTCTGGCGTCTTCTGTTCCCTCTCAAACATACAGTGTGGCAGAAAGGAAAGGTGGTCACTCTCTTAGTGGGGTACCCTTCCTGGTGCGCTCACTCGGCTGGAGGATGAAGTGCGAACACAGTCTTGTGGCTTCCCAGAGTGTCGCCTTGCCCCGCCTTTGTCCTCTCAGCCACGGGGCCTACAGAGTCCCATCCCCAGCTGTGGCTTCCCTGAGAGCCTCCCTCGGCAGGCCCAGGAAGTCAGAGCCATTCTGCTGAGGTGTGGGAGATGTGACCTCCCCACGCTGCCCTGCCGCCCCGCTGTAGGGGGTTAGCCTCCCCAGCAGCCATCCCCCTTATGTAATCTGCACATCACACAGGCGTGACTCCAGGTGCCTGTGGGAGGTAGCGTGGGGGTGAGCTCAGGGGCGCAAACAAGCCTCCAAGTTTCCTTGGGTGCCTCTCCTCTTGTTACATTTCAGCGTCATCCTGCGTCTGCCAGCTCGGTCACCCACTTGCCTATTAGAATATATTAACTGACAATGCAGACTTAAATAACTTGGGCAGGTGACAGGCTGCAGTGGCGCGGGGGGGGGCGGGGGGCTCTGCACCGAACCCTTCTGCAGTGGGCCAAGTGAGTTCAGAAGACCATGGGCAGACTGAGGCAGGACGGTGGGCAGGGAGGGGCGGGGTACAGCCTGCAACCCAAGCATAAACAACGCCAAACTTAAAGTGCTGAGATCGGGTGCCCTTGGCAACAAGGAAAGCCCACCCACCCCACGGCAGGCACACCCATGCCTCTGTAGGCACTCAGCCCGTAGGGTTGTGCCTTAAGTGAATAAGAGAACTGAACAGAGGCATCTGTCATCAGAGCATGGCCAGCCTGTGGTGACAGCAGCAGCAGCCCAGGCACAGGCAGTCCCATCTGTGCCCACTCGCTCCGCAGAGTGCCCTCCGTAGGCCAGAGTGGTCACTCAGCTTCCCAGAGGAGAGACTCCAAACCTTGCTTCCCGCCCACTGCGGGCGCTTTCCTGTCCCCTTCGCTCTCTTACTGCTCTCCTGTCCCCTTCGCTCTCTTACTGCTCTCCTGTCCCCTTCGCTCTCTTACTGCTCTNTCCTGTCCCCTTCGCTCTCTTACTGCTCTCCTGTCCCCTTCGCTCTCTTACTGCTCTCCTGTCCCCTTCGCTCTCTTACTGCTCTGACTCTTCAATTAAGTTGCCTTAGGTGTCTAAAGGCGCTTTCAGGTTGCGGCAGAGGAAATAGTTTTCCAGACTCTGGAGTCAAAAGACACCCAGCCCTGAGCCCTGGTGTGTTCTACCCGGCCCTTCCCCACCACACCCCCATCTCCAGCTGGTCCTGCCAGAGCGAGAAGCCCAGACATGTACATACTGCTCCACATGCTCACAGATGGCTTCCCTGCTCAGGGCTGACTGCTGCTAATTTAGGCTGCTGGAGGCTCCGTGTGCGCTCTCTCTTTTTTTAATTCCATGTTTATTTAAAGCCAGATTTTGAAATCTTGTCTTCAACTCTGAAATCTGAAATCGTCTTGATGCGGATCTTAACCCCACTTCCCGCATGTCTCCCTCTCCTCTCCCCAACACGACTCAGAGTTTAGGGAGGCTTGATGAACGGCTGCCCAGGGTCTCCTTACAGCAGTCCTGTTGTGTCAGCCCCAGAGCACAGGAGGTCCCCAGGACATGCATGCCCGGTGTTTCCATGTAAACTGGGGGAAGCTGTGTGGAGCAACTGATTCGAGACTCCCCTACTGCCTGGTGCTGCAGAAGGGGCAGGCCAGGACAAGACTGGCTCATCTCGCCCACCACAGTCCCACAATGGGACCTAGTGTGGCCCAGTGTCTAGGACCCCAGTGCCAGTCGCCCAACTGGCTCTTGGATTTTCAGAGCTCCTCTTAACCCCATGAAAGCCACATACAGTGTCTCCCTGCTCTCTGGGGAATCAAGTCCACCCAGAAGGGACTTCCCGGCTTGCTGGCGTGTTGACACAACACTGGGCTGTCCTCAGGCACACACAGTGGAACTCTGTCCCCTCACGCTGGGACCCAGAAGACTCCCTGGCACGGTGAGTGCTCCAGAGGCACCAGGGCTGCACCCCATTGCTCGACAACTACCATCTGCCCTCCCACAGCTCCCCTGGGATGTGCGGAAGGGCTTTGGTGAAGAATGATCTTGAGGGAACTGGTCAAGAGCTGAGGTATAGCCAGTTCCAGGAGGAACGCCTGCACCAGGAAGCAGCAGGACTGCCTAAGGCACCGGCTGGATTCCCACACCAGCCCCTGCCTCTTCCCCACCAGGCCAAGAAAAGGAAGGGTGCTGCTTCCACCCAGAGCCATCTGCAAAGCCTGCCAGGCAGGGCCTTTCTAACATGGAGAGTGTGAAGGAGAAGGGCTGGGACGGTGAGCCTGGCACGGCTGGTCAGACAGGAAGATGACTGAGGAAAACTGGTGGAGTGCTAAGCTTGGGAATGTCATTTCTCCAGCAGGCTCGCTTCTCTCAAGGTTGAGAGACAGAGCTTTGTTGAGTAGTGTAGAAAACTAGCTGCTCCCCACCCCAGCCCCCGTCCCTGCCCGGAAACCACGACTCTCAAAGACTATGCGAGACATTTCACCCTCTATCCAACCAAAGGCCGGGTATACAACCTTTCCAAATGTCACCACAGAGACGCCGGGGCACCTCGGGGCTACTGTTAACTCTCGCTCCAGGCTGCGGGGGTTTTGTTCTGTTTTGTTTTTTGTCTTTTTTTGTTTTTCTGCAGGAGCTAATGAAATTCTTTGTGCACAGCCTGAGGAGTTGGCTTTCTGAGCAGCCTTGGAGCTGGTGGTGCGGGACTCTGGTGTTTTTCCTGCCTTCCTGGGCTCCTAGACGTCCCAAGGAGAAAAAACCCATGCCCAGGTTTCCAGGCCAAACGCTTAGGTAGGACAGTGCTGGGACATTGGGATTAAGCAGTGGTACCTCAGGCAGGTCGGGGCACTGCGTCCACTGTTGCTGTTAACCCGGGGAGCAGATGGCGCAGCAGAGCCAGTCTAGCGCCTGGCTCCTGGGCGTCCAGCTTGGCTGCCTTTTCCTAGGCACCCCCTCTCCCAGGCCTTGGCTTTTACAATAGACTGCCACTTCTGGGACCCTTGCCTAGCAGGGGGCTGGAAGACTACCTGAGTCCAGCTTCATCTTTCTGAGGGTTCCCTTCACTGCCCCCTGGTGGAGCGTCAGAGAAGGAAGCCCTGTCACTGGGCAGGTGAGAGTGGCTGGCTGAAGTCGAGGTACCTGTGCACAGCACGAGGCGATGGGCCAGCAGGGGGAGTGCAGGGTTGTGTGGTCTGTGAGGCCAGGCTGTACCCAGCAGTCACAGACTCCCTTCAGGTAGAGAAGAGGAAGGCGACAACTGCCTGTAGAGGGGGCATGGGGGCAGTTTGTGCACCTATAAAGACCCGTGCTTCTGGGAAATATGATGTCTTCATAGCACCCAGTGACATCTGCCTACCAACTTCAAAGTCTTTCCCCCCCCCCCCGGCTCTTTTGTTGTTTATGTTTTGGATTTCGGTGGTTGGTTTGTTCCTGTTTTTTTAGAGAGGCTCTCATGTAGCCCAAACTGGCCTCACACTTACGGTGTAGTTGAACTTCTTCATCCTCCTGTTGCTAGGAGCGAGAGTTCTGGGCTTGAAAGTTTGCTGTGTTTCCTCAGTGTAGACCGGGATGCTGAGAGGCGTAGACAAACACTCTCCCGCTGAGCCACATGCTCAGCCCAGAACTGAACTTGCAAGGAGCTGGCTGCCATTTTACACTCTCTTTAGGGATCCAGGAGGCTGTCAGCTTTCCTATCTCCTCCTCAACACACCTTTCCCCCTGTTAATTTGAACCATAGCCAGCCTGGTGAGCATGCAACAGCTACTGATTTTAGTACTGGTTTCCCTGGTGGCTGATGAGGAGTCTGTCAGCCCCCTTCCTTCCAGGGTCTCTGTTGTTGATGACGATGATGATGACGACTGATTTTATTCCATTGAGAACTTCACATGTGAACACTGAACGTACATGACTCCTAACATACATACATGAACACTGAACATACATGACCCCCTAATGCATGCTCCTTCCAACTCAACTCCCCCCCCCACATTCATGACCTTTAATCACCATTGTTACATATTTAATGTATATATAAACATATGCACACACATATTAATAACCCACTGGGTCCATTCTGCTTTGATTCTACGTATATACGTCCCTGCTGACCACTTGGAACTGGACAAGAGTCTTCTCTTTTTTAAAAAGGAGCCACAGCCTCTACCCCAGTGAGCTATGTGGGAGGGAGCTTGCAGGTGCCCGGAGACAACCGGCTTGCACCTGGCCAGAGTTCGCAATCTTCACTCTTGATGAAGCATGACAGATGCCCACTGACACAGACACGTGAGTGAGGTGAGGGGAAGTCCCCACCTGCTCCTCACAGACACCTGTGAGAGCCCAGGCTAGCACGGAGAGGGCCATTCCCTGTCAGCTGACAGCACCCCAGGACTGAGGGGTGGAGTAGCTGAGCCTCACTCACAGGGTGCTGGAAGGGGAACAGTGACCCTGGGCAGGGTGGGTGCCCCCCGTTACAGGCCTGATGATGGAGTAGTACGCAGCCTCCTTCCGATAGGTAGCAACTGTGCCTGCTGTACCTGGCAAGAACGGGCTTGTTGAAGAGCCACAGCAGCTAACCCTGCTCTGCTCTGAGGACCAGCACCTTCATACCCCCACCACCACCACCACCCTCCTTCCATAGCCCTTGCTAACTAACCTTGGGTTGCTGCTGTCACCACATCCTGCACGGAGCCTCCCTCACCTCATTGTCCCTGTAAGCAAGGGATCTTAGGCTGCCCTGCCTCGGGGGACTCCCGCGCTAGTGAGGTCAGAGGACAGCTTGCCTGAGTTCATTCCCTCCTACCATTGGAGTCCCAGTGGTTGGGCTCAAGGCCTCAGGCTTGGCAGCAGTGCCTCCCACCACTGGCCCAGCAGAAAGTTGTGTGTGTGTGTATGTGAGACCTGGTCTCTGTGTAGCCCTGGCTGTCCTGGAACTTGCTGTGTAGACCAGGCAGGCTTCGAACTCAGAGATAAACCCACCCCTGTCTCCAGTGCTGGAATTAAAAGTGTGCACCACCACGCCCAGTACAGTCTCCACTCTCATCTTGTCAAATGTCACTGAGATCTTGAGCTGGAATGAGGACAGTATAAACTAATTCTAAGCAGTTGTCACGAAAGCAAGGGTGGCAGCAGGGTGCAGGGCCAGCATCCTCGTGCCTTTCCTGCAGGGTTGTGGCTCAGGTAGTCATTCCCAAGAACTTACTGGCTCTGGGCTTTGAACCCCTGGCAGGCACTTAGAGGGGAGGAAATGCCTGTGGCTAGCTCCGGCTGGGCCAAGGAAGTTTCCACCATCCCTCCCAGTTCCAGCAGCAGTGAGATCGAGATCCCAGGGCCTCTGGCCACGTTGGGCCACAACAGCAGCTTCATTCCTAGGCGACGGTCTGAGTCACCATCTGTGGGCTCTGGCTCCTCATCAGCCGGGCTTGCAGCCTTAAGTTTGCCACAGTCTGGCCTCAGCTGAGTCTCCATCACCACCTCGGCCATTTTCTCTGCTGTTTCCTTTCTTTAAGCAGAAACGTGATGCAAATGGGTTCCTTCCTGGTCTGTGCCTGCTGTCACCTGCACACGCTTCCAGAGCTGATGTCACGGGTTAGATTCTGGTGGTACCAAGCCAGAGGCCCCCCCCCACACACACACACACTACCACTTGTTGGCTACTACAGGGCTTTGCAAATGAAGTTTTGGTTTTTTACTATCTTTAAAATGTTCAATTTATGTATAGGAGTATTTTCCTTGCATGTATGTGTGTGCACCACGTGAGTGCCTGGTGCCCTCAGGACAGAAAAGGGCATCAGATTCTCTAGACACACGGGGTCCTGGGAACTGAACCTGGGTCCTCTGCAAGAGCAACACGTGCTCTTAACTGCTGAGCCAGCTCTCCAGCCCCGGTTTGTTTTTGAGATAGATCTGTGTAGCCCAGGCTGGCTTCATAACCTTGATCTGTTCCTCCTACCTCTGCCTTTTAAATGCTGGGATTACAGGTGTGTGCCAGCATACCTGGTTCACTCGGGACTGGGCATAGAGCTCACTTTGCACGCTGAGCCAGCTCCCCAGGCCCTGTAGGTGAAGTTGACTTAGAGTCTATGCTTGTGCACACATCAGCTCCGCTGACTTCTTCCTGTCACTGCAGAGTTCAGACACCCAGGCCACAACTCCCAGAGCATTCTTTTTGATAGGGACGTTGATGCTCTAGCTTGCCCCCATCCCTCAACCCCCCACCCCTGCCGCCCACCTGCAGGAAGCCACCTCACACCAAGCCTGAGGCACTGAACTGACTGGAGGGGTGACTGGCTTTGCTGCAGCTCCCCCTGGTTGGCTTCCAGGACCCATCCTCCAGGCTTCCAGCTGTGGACACTGAGAGCCCTTGCCTGTGTCTCCCATGCTCTGGAAACCCCAGCCCTCTGCTCTGTTCTCCACAGTTGCTGCCAGCTCTTTACCACCTCCCACCACTGGGAAGGGAAGCTCTGCAGCCTCGAAGCACAGGCTGGTCCTCCGGTTGCCACTCTTGCGTGTCTTCTTCGGTTTTGAGAGAGGACCTGACTTCTAGTCCAAGCTGTCCTCAAAACCACAGGGATCCGGTCGCCTTTGTCCACCCTCCCCACCCCACAGCGCTCAGATTAAAGGTGTGTGTCACCATGCTCAGCCCAGTCCCCACTCTTGTCAAACGCCTCTCAAACCTTAGGCTTGTCATTAAACCCAGTGTGACAAAACTTGGCAAGTGCCAGCTGCAGATGGTCAGCCCTGCCCTTGCTGTCCACCCCTCAGAACCCGAACCCTGCCACCCGTCTCTGCTGCTTCTGCTGCTGCTTTTGTAGAGAGGATTCTTATGTCCTCGTGTGCTTTGAGAGTTCTCAGAGCATTGATTTTCCTTAAGTGACTCCATCTGATGTGGAAGTGAAGTCAGTTTCCTGTGCTTAACTTTTTTCTTGTTCTTGTTCTTTTTTTTTTTTTTTTTTTTTTTAAGACAGGGCGTCTTGGTTCCTTTTCTATTCCTTTGATAAAATGCCATTACCGAGGCAGCATTAAGGAAAGAAAAGCTTTTGTGCCAGTTGTAGCGGTACACATCTTTAGTCCCAGCACTTGGGAAGCAAGTCCATCTTTCTGAGTCCATATACTGTAGAGTTAACAGAACAGTCAGGACTTCATAGTGAAACCCTGTCTAAATCATCATCTATTCCATGTCATTTAATTACATATTACATAAAATTTATTATATAATGGATGGTTATTATTATTGAACTTATGGTTTTAGAAGGCCATGGCAATGCAATGAAGACCTCGTGGCAGGAACATCTGAGAGAACTCACGACTTGTACCACAAGTAGAAGGTAGAGAGGACACACTGGGAACTTCAAAGCCCGCTCCTAGTTACACACCCCCTCCAACAACGCCACACCTCCCAGTCCTTCCCAAACAGTTCCACCAACTGGGATCCAAGTATTCAAACATTTGACCCCATGAGGGCCAGTCTCATTCAAACCACATTCTACCCCCTGGCCTCCCTCCAGGCGTGGGGCCATATCACTGCGTTTAGTCTCACTTAGAAAGTCCCCACGCTCTCCCGGTTTCAACATTGTTTAAAGGTCCAAAGACTTCTGAGACTCAAGCCAATCTCTTAACAGTAACCCCTGTGAACTCAAAAGGCAAATCCCGTTCTTCCAACACACAATGGCACAGACTACACATTACAGACTACACGTTACTACACGTTACTACACGTTACTACATATTACTGTCCTAAAGGGAGGGAAGGGGACTCTGGTGAAATACCCAGAGCAAGACTGGAACCCAGCGGGGTGACAACGCCATGTCTGGTGTCAGAAGACTCGGACGGCCCCACCCTTCCAGCTTTGCTGACTTCCAGATACATCTAAGCTGGTTCCACCTCCTGCCCGAGGTTCCCGGCAGGCACCTCTACTCTCACACCCCCACCACCAGTTCCAGTGGGAACTGCCCTGCCACATGTTGCCTGGCCTCAGTGGCTCTCCGTAGACACAGAGGAGAATTCCACAGCCCCTTCACACATACATCCTGCATGATGCCAGGACTACAGGAACAGCGCTGCTAGTGGGCTGCCTGCTTGGGACGGGCCCTGGGAATCACAGAGCAGCTTTTGTCTCATTGCTTTCACCAGCTGGAACTCAGCTGGGTGGGAGCTTGCCCCGGGTTCTGCCTCTGCCTTAGCCTCGTCAGCCCACACCTTGGCTCCAACATTACACTTCCTGCTGCTCCTTTCCTCCTCAGACTCCATCTCGAGTTTATTTTTGCCCACCTCGCTCTTTTTCATTGCAGACCAGCGTATGGTGATTACTAACAACCATGTGACAGAACGGGCATTAGGCTGTTTTGAAATCTCCTCGCCAAAGAAATGAGTCCATCACTTTAAATCTAGCCTCTGGAAAATTCTTAAGACAAGGACAGAAGGCAGCCACAGTCTTTGCCAGAGCAGCCCAAAATTGGTTTCTAGCCCAGTTGCTGTTAACATCTTTGCTTCCAGCTGGGTGTAGTGAGTGGCACACACACTCTGGAGACAGAGACAGGTGGATTTCTGTGAGTTAGAAGCCAGCTAGATGTACATGGTGAGTCCCAAGACAGCCAAGGTTACACAGAGAGATCCTGTCTCAAACAAAACAAAACAAAACAAAACAATCCTCTCTAAGCCCTTGAGCTAAACCACAACCCAACTCAGCACTGTCTTTCAGGATCTTACCAGTTCAGCCTGTTCAGCACTGCTTACAAATTCAATTGCTCTTCTAGTCCAAAGTCATCTTCAAAAGAAAAAAAAAAAAGTAAGTTTTTCCACAGGCACACACACACATTCTCACATGCACATGTGTGGTTTTCACAGATTAACTTTATTTTAAGTTACTGGGGTTGGAGAGATGACTCATAAGCACATGCTGAGATCCAGAGGATCGGAGTTCAATTCCCAGCACCCACATCAGGAGCACAGCCTCCTCTAACGCTAGCTCTACAGGGTCCCATGTCCTCTTACGGCAAGGGCAGTCTCCCCTCTCACACACATGTGGCGTACACCCACACCAGTAAAGTTAAATCTTTTAAAAAAAACTATTAACTTGGATTGGGATCTACTAATTCATAGATCTCAGTGCTCCCCAGCCCCCAATCTGTCTCTCTGCTCCCTTGTATTTGAAGTCTTTGAATATTCCATTTTAATTAATGTATTGTTTTCTGGCAGCATCCCTCTTTGATAATTATAGGCCCTGTTACTTTGTTGCTAGAAACCAACCCCAGGATTTCTCGCAAGTATTTTTTTTTTTCAGATTTATTTATTATCATATGGAAGTATACTGTAGCTGTCTTCAGACACACCAGAAGAGGGCATCAGATCTCATTACAGATGGTTGTGAGCCACCATGTGGTTGCTGGGATTTGAACTCAGGACCTTCGGAAGAGCAGTCGGTGTTCTTAAACGCTGAGCCATCTCCAGCCCACAAGTATCCTTCCACGAGACTCTCCATCCTTTCTTTTGAAACAGACTGGCCTGGAATTCAGTATAGCCAAGCAGATCTGGAATGTGAGATCCTCCTGCCTCAGCATCTGCAGGGGCTTTGGTATTTTAACTGTCACACTGAAGATTGCAACCTACACACGGGAACCTACACCTTAATTAATATTCACAGTGTCCTGTTGTGATTGGGTCGTGGTGATGTCGCACCTTGAGACTCTCACCGCAGCCTCCCGCAGCTTTCTTTCTCATACACATTTGTCAGTGTTTAAACAGAAGAGGGTTTTCCCTCAATCTCCCCACCACATTAACCATCGCTGTTTTCATTCTGCTTCTCTGAGACAGTCCGGCTACAACCACAGACAGGCTGGCCCTAATCTTAAGCTCCTGCTACCTCAGCGTCCTGAATTCACAGGGGTTAAGGTGCCTCCTCTCCCAGCTACCTCTCCTGCCTTTTCCGGAATCTGCAGATCCGCTCTGCCAGCATTCCCCGCATGTTTGGGGCGGGGCTGCGCGGTGGCTCCTCCCTTTCCTTCGCCTGGCTTAGAGGGCTCTTTCTGGTCTGTGAGCTCTGGAGTGGAAGCGCATTCTTTTTCGGTTTCGCTGAGTCTTCTTTCTAGTGAAAATCCTGCGGTCACCCAGCCTCTCTTGCGTGCGCGGGCATCTTTCCTGTGCATGGCTGCCGCGTTGTGGTTCGTTTCGGTTCCTGTCACAGTGACTGTGATGACTCACAGTTTTTCTTGAATTTTTACAATTTGTAAATTGTATTTGTTGAATTTTTTTAAATTTGCAAACTGATGACCTTCGCTAATTTTGAGTCTTTTTATTCATATATTTTTTTTCTGCTACAGTCTTTTTTTTTTTTTTCCTTTAACAGCGTCTTTATGCAGGAACGTGTGTGTGTGTGTGTGTGTGTGTGTGTGTGTGTGTGTGTACGCACGCGCGAGCGCTGCGATCTGAACTCAGGTCCTCTGGAAGAGCAGCAGCCACTCCTGACTGCTGAGCCATCTCTGCGGCCTGGACTGTCTTTTCCTTTGGAATCACATGCATGCTCTCTGTCCTTTGTATGACAAGTTACTTAAAGAGTTGTAAATGGGACAGTTTGAGTGTCACACTTGGAGCCTGGGAGTGTTGGGTTTATCTGTCTTTTTGTTTGTTTGTTTGTTTGTTTTTCGAGACAGGGTTTCTCTGTGTAGCCCTGGCTGTCCTGGAACACACTCTGTACACCAGGCTGGCCTCAAACTCAGAAATCCGCCTGCCTCTGCCTCCCAAGTGCTAGAATTAAAGGTCCCAGCGGTCTTTTCTGTCTTTACAGCCCATCTCACTAGCTAGTTCCGATCTCAGGTGTTGATGCCTTCCGTGGCTCGTGGGTCCCTAACTTGACTCTCAGGGTTGACCCATACTTGTGTGACTTAGGGGACGCCTAGGACTTGTAGTGTCCTCCCTAGGCTCATTCTTTCCTGGGACGCACACAGGCCCCCTTTACAGCTCATCCCCCACCCCCACCCCCACCCCTGCCGCAGGGTGAACTGTCCTTTTCTGCTGTGCAGTTTTGAACCCAAGCTCTGCCTGGGGTCAGAGCTGTGGGAGGAGATGAGACCAGAGAGCTCCCATAAGGCATACATTCCACACCAGACGCATTCAGACAGGAGAAAAATAGCCCAGAGAGGGTGCATTCCACCTCAGATTTGAAGCCAGCCATCTGTCTTTCTTGATTTGTTTTGTATGTGCATGCATGTGCTCATCCTGTTAGAAGCCAGAAGAGGGTGTTTGGTCCCTTGGAACTGGAGCAGCGGGCACTGAGGGCTACCTGGCTCATTTTCTGTGGTCTGGTCCTCAGTTGATCGGCAAGCTCTCTCAGTCTCTCCATCCCCGAACTGACACTTCTCTGTGGAGGATCCAGATCCTATGCGTGATGCACTGCGGTCTGTGTCGGCCTGTGTCGAAACTGGAATGAAAGTGTGCCTGCCTCTTCACACAGCCAGGATAAACCAGGAATGGCTGGGACCAGGCCTCCCCAGCGAGCCGGATGCGCCACCTCTGAGGCTGTCTGGGAGAGCAGGGAACTACCTCTGGCATATCGCACTTGGAGTTCGGAAGACTTCTATGCAGACAGATGGATGTGTTCTTATGGACAAGGTCAAACTTCTCAGCTAAGCCACGGGGGCTCCCACCTGCCATCCCACAGAAGGCTGAGGTGGGTAGAGGATTGCTGTCACCCTGAGGCTCAGTCCAGATGCAGACTGGGTCTCCAACACAGCCCCCCAGAGCTGAGAGCTAACTCAGCTTAGGAGAGCTGCTCTCAGAGGACGTGAGATCAGTCCTCAGCTCTCACAACTTCCCGGGGCTCCAGATGCTGGGACCTGTTGCCTTCTTCTCACTTCCATAGATGCCTGCACACACATGGGGGTATGTGGGCATGTGTGCGTGTGTACAAAAATATAAAAATAAATATTTAACCTCCCCCAATAATCTTACAGCTAAATGTAAGTTAAATGCTTTAAAAAAAAAAAAAGTTGCCTAAGCAAGGTACAAGGGGACGTGGTCAGTGCTAGAGAACAAAGTGTTTTATTCTGTTTGTTTGTTTTTTATTTTTTAGATATTTTTTGAGGCATCGTCTCACCATGTAGCCCTGGAACTCACTATGTAGACCAGGCTGGGCTGGAACTCATAGAGATCCGCCTGCCTCTGCCACCTCAATGCTGGCATTAGAAGTATGCACTACCACACCAGCCCAAACCCAAATGGTTCTTAAACACAAATTGAAAATACTCTGGGGTGATCAATATAGTCACCAGAGAATGTCAGATACTCAGATAATTCATCCTCTAGATAGCCGGTGTTTCCCGTTCAATCACAAACACCAGGAACACTGCTATATCACCTGTTACCCCAGCTTTGGGAGCCCCTGTATGTGGGTCCCTGTACAGCTGGGCGCCGAGGTAAAAAGTGAGACCAACTCTGCCCTTCCCAGACTCACCACTGAAGCCTGCCAAAGCAGCCTTGGCAGGCCCTGCCCCTCGTAGCCAGGGGAAGTGTCTCCTTGTGCTGCAGGAACATCTGCTGGTAAGCAAGCCTGTGGTCACAGGCCTCAAGCTTCCACAAGCACCTAGGCATCCTGGGTGCACTGGTGTTTGTGGGTTGGTAAGCTATTTCCTCTAACTGGTAACATCAAGCCATTCCCTCCCAGGCAGAAGAGGGAGGGAGGCTCCTAAGAATCAGGAATCTTAGCAGGGCTGGGAAAGTCCCTGAAGCTGGCCAAAGCAAGCAGCGGCTAGCTTAAGGAGACAGTCCAGAGCCTTGTCGCCTGAGTTGGACTGGGCAGTGGGTTTTTCAGTGAGAGTCCCCTTGCTCTTGGAAGGGTCCCCACCAAGTCTCTGTATGTAATCCCAATAAAGCCCCTGCTTCATCATCTGAAACCTGGTGAAATCATTGATCTTTCCCTGCCAGAGATGAAAATTATCTGTTCATAGCACCCTGGAAAGTCACATGTCCAACCCTACATGTATGTTCCTTATTGTTTGTGTGGGCATGCATGTGTACCATGCACAATACATGCAGAGGTCTTCAGACAACTTTGTGGAATAATTTCCCCCCCTTTAAGTGGGTTCTGTGGATCAAACCCAGGTCCCCAGGTTTCCCGCACCTCTACCCGCTGAACCCGGGTTCTCCCTGCTCTGGTACATCTCTCCCAGTTCCAAGTCCTACCTTGACAGATCCATCTCCCTCGGGGTGACACTTGTGTACCCCAAAGCCATTGGCCACATCCTTGAATGATCTGTGCTACAGCAGCCATCTCAGAGACTTCACTATGTGCTTTCTTTCTTTCTTTCTTTCTTTCTTTCTTTCTTTCTTTCTTT